>NC_089589.1:8444894-8605013 GCF_019320115.1 Miscanthus floridulus | reverse complement strand
AGTAAGAAGGCTGAGCTGGGAGAGAGTAGAGAAAGTGAAGGCAGAGGGGGGGGAAAGGACTTGGCGGAGGGGCGGCGGAGAGCGGCGAGGCGGAGGGCGGCCCGCCGGCGAGTCGCGGGCACGCGGCGGCGGGATCTCGCCTGTGTCCGATGGAAAAGACGAACGGGCCGGGTGATAACACGGACCTGTTTGCTGGGTGCGTTGCGATTAGAGGAGGGGTGATTTGCAAAACAGCATGATTAGCAGTGCTGGGGGCGGGCATTTAAGTGCAAAAAAGCCCCACCTCCATCTCTAGTCATCGAATGCGCAGCCCGTGGTCTAGATCGATAGTTTCCAAAGTTTGCACAGGAACATGGTTTCCACCTGATCCAGAGCCTTTGTGTGAACTTACTTTTCCATTGTATGGTGTGTGTCCCAGCCGACAAACAACATGCCAAAGTACATGGATCCCATAGCAAAGACAGTGTGGAAAAACCCATACCCATATGGTATGTTGTCTTCCGATTCTTCTACGTTCCTAAACTGCAAATGTTTGAGGCATTTTCTATTTAATTGGTACAACAAATTTTGGATTTTTATTGATATGAAGATTTGTTTCGTTAGAACGAGGAACATACCTGTATACATTTGTAGTCGCTTCCCGTTGAAAAAACTGCTACAGCGGTGCTGATCAGTTCAATGACAAAACTCTGCAAATTTCAAGATATCAATAAAATATTTGATGAATTGTCAGCATATACAAGAAACATGACTGAATGAACAATGTACTTACAATCATAGTTTCCCATTTTTCACCTGAACTGGTTTTTTTCTTTCTGGTAGCAGCTTTCCTCTGGCTCACTGTTCAGGAGAAATTTTACCGCCAAAGAAAATAACAAAGTTAGTTGTATCACATATAAGATGACCCAATCTGATACAAAGCCACATCAATCAGGAATAATTTTGTATAGCTATTTTACCTTCTAATAGCTGACCAGCATAGGAACACAATATACACCCCTGCTAGCCCCGGCTCCATGCATGTATCGTCCCTTGGCCTAATTTGGACAGTGGGCCACAAATTCACAATCCAAATTCAGTATTTCACTCGCTCTTTTTCCAATCCTTAGCATTTGATGACCTCTAAGTAAATATGTAGTTACCTTGGACTTCAGTGCGATAAGAGGCATGAGGTACACCAGTAGCAGCGTGGTGCAAATGAACACGGTGTTGAACCAGCAGTCCGAGTACCATATGATCATAAATATGCCCCCTACAGTAGAGGCATTGAATGCTACGATGGATACCGAGATCACCTCAACGTAGCTGCAAATCACCTCAACATCATCAAGTTCTAACATCAGGACAGTTACATAACAGGTTGCATGCATTGGGCAGGATAAAAACAAACGTACCGTTCTTCAAAATTTGTCTGGCACCATTTGTAATTCAGCCTCGTGATGTACCTAATTACACTGATAAGCTGGATAAATATAAATATCCTGCTCAATTCCAAGTACAAGATAACCACATCTTAGTGACAGAAAGGGAAGGAGATGCACGAATCAAATGCTTGAAAAATAAAGCTATTTTTGTGTGACGTACCCTGCTCCGACAGGTGCAACGACATTCCCCGAAAATAATTGAAACAAAAACATTAGTGGCATGCAGCAGCGGCCAACCAATAGTGGAATTTCTAATTAACATATTGTTACTAGTTACATTGTAAGATAGCTAGTCAGCAAGGGAAGCGAGTCCTCTCTGGTCCCATTGTTGGCAGCAGCGGGACCTTCCCTTACGGTGTGCATCATGCTGCCCCTGGCTACAATCTAACAACAAAACACGTGGGAGGAGGATGAAGAACAAAGTGCATATCGTTTTGCTAGTGCACATGCATAATTAATCAACTTTTATAGTTTTAGGCTATTTTATACTAAAATATAATAAATGGAACAAAACAGAAACCTTTTTATAGTACCAAAATAAAATGAAAATTACATACTAGCATATATCTGGGCAACAGGGTACAATGCTTTCATTTTTATTGCTCCTATATACATCCGTCATTCTTCACTGGGCTTTAGTTACCCATCTCTATAATTCCCAAATCACCACCGAATTCTAAAAAAAAGGATCAAAATTTAAGCTAAATAGAGTGTTCTCCAATACGATACGGTACCCATGCATGGCCCCTGCTGGTGATTACAGGTGAAGCGATAATAGAGTATCAAATGATGGCTTAGGGTTTCTAGAAAGCCTGAGAGAGAAAATAGTGGAACCCTTCTAGGGTCTAGGGATTTAATTTCATAAAAACTAATCCTTGTGTAGAATGTAGAAATGATATTTGTGTAATGTATCTTTTTAACATGTACAATATATATGAGATAAAACAAAACTTTGTTTTATAACAAACCAATATGTAAGGGGAAATGAAGGTGAGAGGCAGCTCCACCGCTCCACGCCACGCCCTGCCCACAAAGCCACGCCGCCGTGCCGCGCCTGCAACGCCGGGCCACCCCTCCACCACCCCTATGAAGCAGCCCTGGTGTGCCCGCGCCGCCGTGCCCTCCACCGAGAGAAGTGAGGGAGAGGAAAGAGTGAGAGAGGTGACGGAGAGACGAGGAGACGGGGAGAGAAGTGAGGGCGTGACTGGGAGACGGAAGGGGTGGGTTAAGTACGATATTTTTTGTTTGCCGAGTGTCCTAGATCGGGGCACTCGGCAAAGTTTTTTTTTATTTTTTTCTCCTTCTTTTCTAAAAAAATATTTTATTTCTTTGCCGAGTGTTTTAGATCTGAGCACTCGGCAAAGTTTTTTTTATTTTTTTCTTCTTCTTCTTTTCTAGAAAAAAGATTTTATTTATTTGCCAAGTGTTTTTTTTGACACTCGGCAAACCCCCTCTTTGCTGAGTGTTTTTTTTTGACACTCGGCAAACCACATCTTTGCCGAGTGTTTTTTTTTGCCGAGTGTTTTTAGCGCAGCACTCGGCAAAGATCTTGTTCGCCGAGTGTCCGACGGAATACACTATGCAAACATAAAAACACTCGGCAAATTTGAGGATTCCGGTAGTGACTATACGCATGATGTGGCCAACTTTTTTGGCACTTACTAGTCCAACGACGGTTTTAGTCATATCTTAGTCATTATAGTACAAATCGAGGGTTTGAGTCATATCTTAGTTACCCAAGGATATGGACCCACCTACTAGTCCAACGACATCCATGCTCCACTTAAGGTGAAATACAAAATTTGAAACTTTCCTAGAAAAATAAAATAGTTGATAAAATATCACACCCTAGTGGGCAAAGGCAAACCTGCTCCATATGTGGCTCGAGTGTTGCCATTTGTTGCTGGGAGAGGTGAGGAGGCAAGTTTGAGGAGAGAAAGAAGATACATAGAAGAAGAGAGCTGAGCAGGTTTTGGGCATGAAATATGTGATTTGTATACAAGCAAGTCTGAGTTCCACTAGACATATGTATTCACGCACCAAATGTGTTCATCGTCACGGCCAGCCAGTTGCATTGCGACGATATGATCCTGCATGCATGCACGAACCAGGCAGGTGACAAAGCCATGATTTGATGAGACGTACGCACTCGTACAATCAGGTATGTGCAGTGCTGATAGGCATGTTTTAGGCTGCAGCTTGATTGCATTGGTGTAGCCAGGCAGGCGAGGAGCTGGGGGAGTGATTCTCAGTACCCAACGCCTTGGTCACACTCGCACATGCTGCATCCTGTGTTGTTGTACTTTATTAACATATTTGTCTATCGTGTTAGTTAGTAATAACGTGTTACATCAAGTTTCTCTTGTGTTAGGTTTCGTCATGTTCGTTAGTAGTATAAAATGTTTCATTTGTTATCTCCTATATATCTGAGGTATATAATTTGTTGATAATTTTATAGGTGTATAATAGCTTATCATAAATGTCTAGATCAAACTAAATTAAATGAACACTCCACTTGGACACCTTCGAAATCGCTTGCCTATTATTGGTCATGGACCGCACAAACAGATGAATGAGAGGGGAGTAAGAGTGGAGCATATAGTGAGAGGCCGAGAGTCCCCCAAATTGGCATTGCCCCCCTCTTTATAGGGGAAAGGAGGTGGAGGCTTTTATAAGTAACAATTAGGCTTGTAGAGATGCTTACAGTTATGCCCTTAGACCTTGAAATTGTCACACTAAGGGGTTCCTGTCACACCCAATTTTAAGGATAAAATGGGATGCAAAATCTTATGTGCGCCCAGAGATCTGTCACACACATAAGCCGACAAATCACATAAAATATCATCACGAGTGTTTATTACATAACGAATATTATCACATAGTCTTTACATAAGCATAACGAAATTATGAAGATAACTCTCTCGCGGAAGCTCTATAGCACAAGGATGTCAACTGGTTGACCACAAGTCTAGTAATCCTCAGAAAAGTCATCATTACTATGGTAATCTGTTACCCATCTGGGATTTTTATCCAAATAATAAAAATAAACAAGCGTAAGTACGTATCGTACTCAACAATTATAACATGGGGTTCATGAGGCTCAAAGGCTTGACTCAGGTTTAACCACATTTAGCTTTTAGTTGTCACAATTTTAGCATATATGTAGCATCAAATGGTTGCATACCCAAAATAAACACATGATCAATTGTAAACATGATTAAGGAATAGCACAAACAAGTCATTAATAGTGATCAACTATTCTATAAGGGTTCTAAGGCCGCTCGTGACCGTGAGTATGGCTGATATACCAGTTTTACACTCTATAGAGGTTGTACACTTTCACTGTGAGTCGTGATTCCCATATGCCCGGGGTCATGACTTCCCAAAACACTACCAAGGTGCGCAGGCAGGGTTCACTATGAAGTCTTTCCAAGGTTCGTCTAACAAGTTAGCCCCGCTAGGTTTCTATGCCCTGCGAATGTAGAGCCCCCCTTTCGAAAGGCACACTCACACAGAAGTACTCTTAAGAACAGAGGCCGCACTACACTCAACCCGAAACACACCCTTCTTACGCCATAGAGGTAACCACTAACAAGTTAAAAAAGGTCCTTGTACTGAACTAAAGCTAGAGCCATGTGGCCCTCATAGTTGTACTGTAAGTCCCGGATGATCACTTACAGATAGGTCCTTAAGGAGAGTAATCTCGAGCACCATAAAAACCCAATGCTCCAACCCCCTGATTCCATATTGCTAAAAAGTCATGTTTTAATGTTTATTGCATATACCATTAGTCAAGTTACAAGATCACGGTTTAGTTGAGCACTAGCAATAGCTACCCAATGCAAATCCCATAGGTGACAAGGCCATAGTCCAATTCTAGGAAATCCTTAACACAAGGTGACACATGTAAATATGAATTAAATGTTTAAAGTGAAAAGGAAACAAGGATAATCCCATGCTACACTCGTGATCAAAGTGTTCCTGCTGATCCTGGTTGTCAAAGTAGTACTCGTGATCACCCACGAATTTCTCACCGTCTATACTCGATTAACACAGCAACACACAAACATCCAGGAGCAATCATGCATAGCAAACAAAGACTATAATTAGAATAATACACCAACAGCATAGAATCAAGGTGAGAAGTTCGTAAAATGAATCTACATCTCGCTATGAACACGCAGACGCGAAGATCACGAAATCCGGACCTAAAACGAATAAGTTATGATTTAAACAAGACTTTCTTTAGTAAAATAATATGTTAAATCTAACCATGAATTTTAAAAGTTAAAAAATATACTTAACAGTAGTATAAACATGTAGACAACATAATTACGAACCTAACGCAACTTGAACGGATCGAATCAGAGTTAAAACAGAGATTCTATGGCTAAAATAAAATCAGTGGTAATTTTGTAGACAGTGAAAACGTATTTTGAATCTGAAATAAATTACGCTTTTAAAAATAAGGCGTATTCTGGCAAATGCGCTATAGACCGCGGGTTGAGGGTCTCATATTTGTAAGGGCCTTTTAGCAAGAATACCAGGCGAAGGGGTATCTACGGATCTGGACCGTTGGATTAGAATTGGACGGTCAAGATTAGATCTCGGTGGAACAGAGAAGGGCCGGCCGGCTGCTACAGCTCCGGCAGGGCGGCGCTCCATGGTGGCTCGCCGGAGCTCTCGGTTCTCGGTGCTTCGACCACTATACAGCGCGGTAAAAGGACAGGGAGCAATAGGATGGCACGTAGAACTCGATGGGTGTGACTAGGAAGGCCGCTACGGCACGGTGGCGAGCTAGAGCTCGTTATGGCAGCTCGGGTTCGCCGGGGAACCTACGGCGACGACGCGGGAGCGGTATAGAGGAAAGGATGGGGCGCGGTGAGATATGGTGACTCCGTTACCTTACCCCGAAGCGCGGCAGGTGCTCCTTTTCGACGGCGAAGCGAACAGCGGCGGGGTGAGCTCGGCGGCGGCGGCGGGTTTAGGGTTGCGGCTGCTGCGGCTCAAGCGAGGGCGGCGGTGCTTGCTTCTAGGGTTTGGGGAAAGCGGTGTGGGCGCGGATTCTATTTATGAGGCGCGGGGGAGCTTGGGGAGGACGGCAACCGGCCGGAAACGGGGCGGCGTCGGACTTCTCAGTGGAGTCCGGAGCGGCGACGGGTTGAAGAAGGCCCTGACGGGCGGGGCTCGCCAGTCAGCGACGCAGAGGGGGGGAAAGAGGGGGCGGCTTAGCGTCACAGCAGCTGGGCCGCGGCGCGCGCGTTGGGCCGAGCTGGCGAGGAGGGGAAAAGGAGAAAGCTGGTCCGGGGCAGCGCTGGTCCGGGCGGGGAAAGAAAGAGAAAGAGAGGGTTGGGCCGCGGGAAAATGAGAAAGAGAGGGGGAAGAGAGTTGGGCCAGCAAGGGAACAAGGCCGAGCGAGCCAGAAATGTGGGAGGGAGAAAGAGAGAAGTAAATCCATTTTCCTTTTCTTAAACATATTTTCCAAAACCAAATTTAAATTAAATCTGAATTCCCTTTGCATCTTTGATCAAAACCAAACATTGCAAAATAAATATGCAGCAGCATATATGCACAAGCATGTATGTAGACCTTATATTTATTTTTAATTTAATAAAAATTATTACTTTTCTGAGTTTAAATGCTCACAAAAATACATAATTAAATCCAATTCACCTATTTAAAATGTGGCAAATTTTAGGGTGTTACAGTTCCTAACATATTCCACACCCCAACAACTTTATGTTGCTTCCACTTCATGATAACTTGATAAGGGAGAGTCTACTCCTAAACTTTATCTAATAATAATATAGCTATTTTAATGTCTCTTGATAGTCCAAACGGAGTCACACTAACTCAGCAAGCCATGTCAGTATTGTTGCAGTCAGCATGAGAACAATTGCGGCATCTCCTGCCAAACGACTCCAACGCCTCCCTTCCTTGCAGTGTAGCAATGCATGATCTGCAATGCCTGGAAGAACGTCAGCACACATGCAGATCACCAAGCCAAAAATGAAAAGATAGCAAAGCTAATAATAAGGAGTTGTCGGTCAACTGATGAAAAGTGCAGATTGTTTACTCTTCATTTTTTATTTTTAGATAGAATATAATATTTTAATTTGGCCTCCAACATTCACAGATGAATGAGTATAGCCATTTAGAACAAACCAATGGTACTTAGACCACTCCACCATATGGTGATACAAAGTTATGACACGAAAAAAGGAGCGACAGTCAAATCCCAATCCTACTCTGGTCTTTGCTAAGCATGCTCAAGAATTTTAGTGTCTCTATTTATTTATGTCTATTTACTTGGAGCATCCATCTCATCAACTATATAAAACCTACATATGTGTACTTAGTAGTGTTGATATATAATGGTCTCTTTCTGTGGGGCTCCTTGTTGGAGACATTATATTGTCACTAGTGTTCCAAAAAGGAATGACAACGTCCAAAATCCTTCACACACTTATATTGTACAAGTACAAGTAGATAAACTCTATTTTCACGCTGCAATCTTTGCCGGAGACAGCACAAGTGCATGACACATATTTAGGAGATAATAGCCTTGCAATTGGTTTGAACGAAATCATTGTTTGTGTGTGACCTAGCTTTTTGTTATAAAGGGCTCACGGATAAGATGGGACCAAGCTAAGCAGATAACTAAACTAACGTCAGAGTAAGCCTATTCCATATATCTGCTGAATATCGGTACTGATACTATTTAATTCATTGGATATATTTTTTAGCACAGGGCATAATAATTTGATGTTTTGTATTATATTTTTTGATGATGCATTTTCTGATGTTAATTTTTTATTTTGGGCCGATAAATACTATAATAATTTTCATACCACCTCCCGTTGCAACGAACGAGCAATTTTGCTAGTGAAAGAAAAAAGAGGAAAAGAAAAACAAAAAAGGATAGAAAATTTATCTGATCTCTATTTTTATCTTTTTCTATTTGGATCAAGATTCTTATTCAGTACACTTAGGATCGGAGAGATCTATTTGGATTAGGATTCCTAGCTATTTAGATTACCTCAAGAACGTGTGTCCATGACGTGCATTGTAGATAGATGATAGAGACAATTTTCATATTCACAGAGTTAGTTAGGGGAGGCAGACAAAAAATGGAAAAGAAATTTTGGCTCTTTATAATATTAAAGTATATAGATATAGATATGTATTTACTTGATTATCAACTATATAAAACATACCTATGTACTTATTGGGTTGATATATAATGGGTCTCTCTTTATGTAAGGCTCTTTATTAATTTGTTGGAGACATTATATTGTCATCACATGCTAGTGTTCCAAAAAGGAATGACGACGTCCGAAATCCTTCACACACACAGGCACGTTGTGCGTGCGTGCATGTGGCCGTATTGCAGGCGTTTCTGATGGATGAGATCGATGAGGGCGACGATGGAGTTGCATGTATGCACTTTGCATTTGCAGTAATGCTAGCTAGCTGTGGTCACAGCATACGATGTACGTGCTGCATGCGTACTGTGTTCTAGCTACCTAGGGCAGGCACTTGATGATCACCAAGAGTAAGCATAGATCTAATTTTTTGAAAAAAAATTGGTATGAGTTTCATATATACTTTTAAGAGTTAAAATGAAATTTATGAAGTTATTATTTAGATTTTTTTTGGGAAAATCCGTGGTTCTAACATATTATATATATCGATCACAATTATATATAAAGATCACAACTAGCTAGCAGGAACAAGCTAATATAAGGGAAACCTGCACCAGGTTTTGCTCGTTGGTCGCCATTTGTAGCAGGAAGTAGTGAGCGGCCAATCAAGATTTGAGGAGAGATAGAAGAAGGGATAGCTAGCTAGAGGAGGTTTGGTGCCAGCTTATACGTACCAAGATATGGTTGCATGCATGTACAAAGAAGTTGAGGTCCACTCCCCGATATATATGCACAAGTCACCCTCGTTTCGCAAACATGCGCTAGGCGTGCACCAGATCAAGTGATCGATCGACGCGTAACTGCAAACACACACCAGACATATGCACAAAGATCAAGTGATCGACGTGTAACTGCTGGATGACAAAAGCTAAGATTTGAGATACGACTGCATGCACGCACGCACACGTCTGGTGCCGGTATGCAGTGTTGCAGGGCATGTGTGGTAGGCAGAGGCAGGCAAGAAGGAGCACGATACTCACAAGAGATTCTCATCAGTACCTACAACCGTTAACCCAATCACACATGCATATGGTGGTGTTGCGCTGCTGCATCATCTAGCCTGACGAAACAAGAGCAAGTCAAAGTATAAAAAAAAAGTTCTATAATTCTTCGGTCCGGGAACAATTCAAAGACGAGAATGAAAGACCTTTGTCCCAGATACCATGTCTTCTACTGCCAGTTCACGCAAAGCAGAAGCTCCTAAGTTTTAGCTGATATCTGTTTCCTGGTCATTTAATGATTGTCAGAAGCTACACTAATTAAGGGGGTGTTTGGTCCCATGGCTAAACTTTAGTCCCTGTCACATCAGATATTTAGATACCAATTAGGAAGACTAAATATATTAATACAAACCTATACGGAGGCAGTTGTTTTACCCGTCTCGGTTAACACATTAACGGAGGTGGACGCCTTAAGGAAACCGCCTCGGTTAATGCCTATTAATGGAGGCGGTCTCCGTTAATACATTAACTGAGATGGTTATTACTTGCCCACCTCCGTTAATGATTTTCTAGATTAAAAAAATAGTTTCCCGCTATTTGATTCGAATTTGAATTTGAATTTGAATTCTATTTCTGTGATTTGAATACAGACAAAGCAGAAAATACGCATGTAGAGCGTAAACATATATCACATTAATTTGTGTGTCGTCCTTATCGTACCATGAACCAACGTTCGAGTTACAT
This sequence comes from Miscanthus floridulus, assembly GCF_019320115.1. NCBI lineage: Eukaryota > Viridiplantae > Streptophyta > Magnoliopsida > Poales > Poaceae > Miscanthus > Miscanthus floridulus. Next base: position 8,594,699 of record NC_089589.1, on the reverse strand, counting down.
CAGTGTCACAAATTTGCATGTGAAACTAAGATCTCCGCTACTCTAATTTCCCTAGTCTAAAGAGGTCCAGCAACTTGTAATCTGGGACACATAGCTTGGTGGTCCAGTTTCTGATGCTCTCCTACTTCTCTTCATACGCTAACTCGCTCTCCTCGTTGAAGAACGTTCTCCATACATGCATGCAGCTGTGCGAGACGAATGAACATATGTCCGCTATAGTTCGAGTGAAGTTCTTTTCGGTGACCCTTTCCTTTTGTTAAAATTCTCTATTAATAGAGGCGGTTGGCTAAAGGCAACCACCTGATCTAGATGATCGAGGCGCAACTGCCTTCGTTAATCGTGCATTAAAGGAGACGGACGCTTAAAGTGGCCTGCCTTTTGTTAATTGTGAACTGAGGTGGACGCTCCCCCCGTCGGCCCAGCCACCGGTTAACGGAGGCGGCTGCTCGGCGGCATGACCGCCTTAGATAATAAAAGGGCACCGTCTCGTAAAATCATTTATGAGTGGCAGTTATGAACCGGCAAAGATATTGTGGTTTTCTTTACGTAGTGAATACATGTACCCTACTAATATTAATATTTTTTTGTATGGTTATTAAAATCTTGGATAACAATGTCCGTACAAGCAAAGCTACCAGCCTACCACGCAGCACGAAACGCAAATATCAAACCGCTACGAATTAGGATCAAGGCTAAAGGGAAACCCTGAGCATGCGACCTTCCCATTGCTCCTAGAGTAGGCAAAGTATGGTTACACCCTTGTACCCCTTGTGGACTTGTCTTGAAATCATCCCATCCCATCTCACCTTCCCTTACACCCCCACAGAGCAATTGCAAATCGAGTCTGTGACGATGGCGGACGAGAGACGATGAGTGGGTGATCTTGATAGGTTCCTACTCTCCCTGCACTTCCACGAGCGGGAAAACCCCATGCTCGACTGCCGGATGGATAAAAAAAAATCTCGACCCAATATCAATTTATTTATCATCATCACCGTGAGCGAGCACGTCTCATCGCCCCACGTACCGTACCACAGCTAGCAACTGCTCAACTGCACACAGTGCACGCCACTGTATGCATGAGATAGTGAGATCGAGATGCGATGAGGCGATGGAGCTGCGTGCATGCACTTTGCATTTGCAATAAGTCCAGCTAGCTAGCTGTGGTCACACTCACACAGGATATGAACGAAGATGATGATGGGATACGGCGGGATCCGAGGGATGCTGTTGTAACTTGCACTACTACAAAAAGCATTTTTAGGGGCGGCTGGTAACCCTTTGTAGGGGCGGTTTGGCCAGCCGCCCCTACCGAACCGTCTCTACAAATCATGCATTTGTAGGGGCGGTTCCCAGGCCGCCCCTACAAATAGATTTGTAGGGGCGGTTGGTGATTGAGCCGCCCCTACAAATCGATTTGTAGGGGCGGCTGGTATTACGAACCGCCCCTACAAATCTATTTGTAGGGGCGGCTCAAGAACCAACCGCCCCTACAAATCTATTTGTAGGGGCGGCTGTAGTGCCAGCCGCCTCTATAATACCTGTTTGTAGGGGCGGTTCAATCTAGAACCGCCCCTACAGTACATTTTCCCGTAAAAAAAATTCAAATTTACAATTCAAATTCGACCAGAACTGTTTGTTTCTGCGTATTCCATCCAGCATCCGCGTTGCCGAATGGCCCGCGACCAACGTTCCAAACCGCGTTCGCGTTGCCGAACGCCACGCGACCAACGTTCCGAACGCGACTATATAAAGTACAATTACAAGTCCAATTCGTAATGATATATATATACAATCCATCATTAAATATACAAATTTCATACACATTGTTATCAACGTCCTAGAGCTAGCCTTTCAGTCTTACGAAGGTGTTGGTACTGAGGATTTGTACCTAAGTCAGACTCTCGATCATGGTAGGCGCCTCTGACGTGTACAATCTGGTCCAATATGAAGTTGCAAAGGTCGCCGACGAGCTCTAAGAGTTGGTCATCCTTGTATGGGTCTCTTTTCATTCCTTTCTCTTCTCTCCACTACAAGAAAACAAGTTTCAGTTTAGTATTTCATACCATTTATGAAGTTTTTATACTACGAGTGAAGAGGTTCAAACTTACCCTTAGGGGTGTCTCCTGTAGGCACCGGTGTTACTCATCATAGAACATATATAGTATCCACAATGTACACTCCCATGCCTCTGCTTGGGGCACTGTGTGTTTTGCATATGAAAATATTAGGTAATGCTTTTGACAGCCATGTAACGGAGTACTGAAGAAGTAAGTTACACTTACCGCACATAGTGTTTTTATAGCCAGCTTTTCCTTCCTTGCTGGATCATGCCTTCCGTGATGATGAGAGACATAGAACCTAAATGCCTTGTTCGAATTATTTTAGCAAATACAACTTGTTAGTATGCATAAGTGAACGTTACAAGTATGTATACAGACATATAAGCTAATGAGGATTGTCGATATGTATACGTCTTGAGAATCGATATGAAGTCTTTGTATGTCGCCGGGTCCTTATCTATTGAATCAAAGACCCATGCCATGCTCTTCCCGACATCGACGGCTATACAAATCCAGTGGTTGCTGCATGGATTTAATCATAGAACTAGATAAGCTCTTTTACATCGAATAAAATATATCGAACATAGCTTTAAGTTATAGTTGAACTTACTCGAAGTTGTATGGTAGCCATATAGTAGAGTGTTGTTGGAGATTTTTGAAAGCCAGAGCAATGTATGCCGCAACCTTAAGGGACTCTTCCCTTAGCTTCGCACTACGGATGCGCTCTTTCTCCCGAAGAGTCTTTGCAGCTGCTAGCTCTTTGGCATCCAGTGTCCACCGTTTAGGGTAATTAAAATTTGTTTGGGCTATAGCTTGAGGGTCTACATACCCGGCTTTCACACTTGGCATTTGTTTGACAATGTGCACTTGCATTCTATAAATCACGGCATGGGTTAGTTACAACAAAATTCAAAGATTACATTCATATCATATCGGAAGGACAAGGACTTACAGGCACCACGTGCGAATTAGATTCATCTCCATTTCTCCCAGGTGAAAGCATGTGTGCATGTCATTGAAGTCAAAGATAATTTTCCCGGCTGGGCTTCCAAATGTGCCGGTGGGAAAGCATGCTTGTATGATATCTATGCTCATTGGGAGAACACGCAAGTACCAATCATGAAACCTTCTCATTCCAAGTGGTAGGCGCTGGATGTCCCGGTTTGGTAGGAAGGGCTTGCCTCTTTCATATTTTTTCGGGCAATCCTTTGACCATTCGATGGCATCAACATTTGGATACTGCTTTGCAATTTGGTGAAGTTTGCTACTGACGGCCTCCTCAGAACCCCGTGATGGGACATTTTAACTTGGTTTTCAGGCTTGAACTGATCATGGGAATACCACTTGGACACCGACGAGACGTCTTTGATCGGAACATAAACTGGCCTTATGTGGATTGGAATCTTCTTTCGAAGTTCCCATTCAGGCACGTCCTCATCTTCTTGTGCATCACCTTCTTCAGGAGGCACTCGTTGTTCATGTATCGGTTGTGCTTGTTGAGAAGACTGTGGCATCTCATGATGCACTTGCCCGGTACGAGCTGGAGAAGGTTGTGGCATCTCATCAGGCACATGCTCGATAGGAGGCGGGGAAGAATGTGGCATCTCAGGAATGTGGGGGTCACGAGACGGTGAAAATATCTCCCCGGCCTCAACAACTCGCTCCAAATTTGGGAGAGGGGGAGGCGGCGAAGAAGCAGTCAATATAATGTCCCGTTTGTGCCAGAGGATGAACTGCCCCATAACGTCTCCGAGTAACACCAGCCCCTCGGGAGTTGCGTAGTCTATCCTCCACTGCATGAACTCGGGCTTCACTGTATGCACCTCGACCCTAGCGTAGTCCGGCGGTATGTTATTATTGTGGTGTAAGCCACCGGGAGGATGTGCAACACCCGTTGCCACCTCCATCACAGTGTTCTGCCGGCCGCTGAGAAACACCAAGGTGCAACTAGTAGGTTCCCGTATGAGATCGACTGAGGTTGTGGCTGCAGTGGAACCTTGGCTGCTAGGAACTTTCGGAGGGCTGCCAACTAATGCCAGTTCTCCCGGTGGCGTCACTAATATACGTGGCTCCATAGACATTCCTTGCTCCTCCAGTGCCTTCGCAACTAGAGCCTTCACTTGGAGCTCAAGACTAGTCTCCCGGTCTTGGCCATGTTTCTTGTACATGTGCTTGTCCTCTTCGAATCCTTGCTTCCAAGTCATCCTTTTCCCTAGCCCCCTGGTGCGGCCTGTGTGCTCCTTGTTTCCCAAGCCAAGGCTAAGCTCGTCCCTCTCTCTGGAAGGATTGAATGAGCCCTTCTCTTTGTCTTCAGCATATTTCAGTATCCTTGATACCGCCTCTTGGGTCTCCGACTTATCAAACTTAAGATTACTGCCGGATGGTTCTATACTCCTCGCATATATCCAGTTCCTTGAGCGTACCTTCAACTTCGTCACATCGATATTCCCAGCAGCTGCGGCCTCTTCATCCATCTTTCTAAACTGCTCTTCCTTGGCATAGTAGCCACCGGGGCCTAGATGATGGTGGTGTTTGTTCCTCTTTGCTAGCTCGGTGTTACAAGCACTGAGCTCCAATGCCTCCGCTGAAGTCTTCTGAGCCACGAGCTCCTCCCATTGACTAGGAGTTATTTTGCCGAACTCGTTGAAGGGAGTTAACCCCTTTTGGATATACTTCGTGTTAAGCTCCGACCTCCAACGTCGCAATGACTCTCCCATCATCCTGATAGCATTTTTTTTTACCAATTCGTGCTTACCCTCCAGAAATCTAAAATTGACCTTCAGCTGCCTATCCCATAGTGCATTCTTTATGTTCTCTGGTACCTCTTTCCAGTTAGGGATTGCTGGGTTCAATTTATCTCTTACTAGGGCCCCGATCGCATTACGGAATCGTCCTCTTAATTCCTTCGGCTCAAGGATCTCCCCTGCTGGCCCAACCTCCGTTATCACATAGCAAGCCTTATCTGGATATAGATTTCCTTTTCTATCCCCTCGTTTCCTCTTAGGCTTGGTAGTCGTGGTTGTGTCTTGAGTTTGTGGAGCAGAGGCATCGTGATCCGTCTCTGTGGTTGTTGCCTCTGCTCTCCTTTCCTCTACTCCGTCTTGTCCAGCGAGATGTCGCGGACGTCAACGTCGTCTTTTCTGAGTTTCAGGAGGGACCTGTATATAGGACAGGTCAAAGTGTTAGCAGAGGTAACACAGCCAAAGCTTTAGCAAAATTTACAAGCTAAGGCTTCTTCCCTACCTCCTCGTTCGGGTCAAAATCCTTGTCCAAATCTTCCTCTGTTGGCCTCCTTCTTGCTTCAGGTGGGAAAGGATCCTCGGGACTTTCATATCCCTCTTCTGACTCATCATCCTCTTCTTCTTCGCCTTCAGCAGCCTCTCCTTTAGGGCCTTCCTCCTCGTCACACTCCTCCTGAGTAAGCATCACTTCTAGATCTTTTTCTACCTCGTTATCGAACTGTTCCTGAGTAAGCTGGTCCTCTAGTGCTTGCTCCTCAAGGGTTGGCTGCTCATCATGCTCGGGGCATCGAGCTGCACGGTCTGTTGTCCGCGACATTATTTCGCGCTTTGTTCTAAAAGATGCAAGAAAGTGTGCTTTAGGTACGTGAGAAGGTATAAGAAATCAAAAAGGTCTATAAACCAAAGTAGTCCTATAAAACAATAATATAAAAAAACGAGAAGTAGCAGTGGTAGAGGCCTCAGAAACATGTCAATCATCATCTGATCTTGAACTTGGAGCATCAAGGCATCATAACAGAGAAGAGAGGAGAAGGTAATGTAGGGGCGGCTGCTAATGATGTCAAGTTCCTCACAAGTTCTTGATCATCAGCTCATATTCCATATAATGTATGGACTTGGACAATTTCATCATCGGCAAAACAAAGGAGAGGAGAGGAGAGGGGAGATTTGGCAAAAAAAAGCAACTGCTGCTTAACAAACATAGAGAGAAAAAGGTATAAAAAAAGCAGCTGCTGCTTCCCAAACATAGAGGATAGGAAAGGTGGCAAAAATAGAGGAGAGGGGAGATTTGGCAAAAAAAAAAGCAGGTGCTGCTTCCCAAAAAAAGCAACAACTGCCAGACAGAAGTAGAAGTAGTAAACAGTAGTAGTAGGGAAGTCGTAGAGTAGTAGTAGAAGTAGCAAAAGCTGCTTAGGAGAGAAGAGTAGAGTGGAGTAGAGGAGAGGAGAGGAGTAGAGTGCAGTAGAGGAGAGTAGTAGTAGAAGAGGAGTGGTAGAGTAGTAGGAGAAGAGCAGAAGTAGTAGTAGGAGTAGCAATTAGTAGTAATAGGAGTTGTAGGAGACCAACCAGCAGCCACTAGTAGTAAGAGTTGATAGAAGACAGAAGATAATAAGTAGCAATAGTAGTAAGTAGAGAGAGGAGTAGTAGGAGTAGCAAGTAGTAGTAGGAGCAGCTGGCTAGCAGCCACCAAGTAGTAGTAATAAGAGTTGTAGGAGACCAACCAGCAGCCAGCAGCCACTGGTGGTAAGAGTTGATAGAAGACATAAGATAATAAGTAGCAATAGTAGTAAGTAGAGAGAGGAGTAGTAGGAGTAGCAAGTAGTAGTAGGAGCAGCTGGCCAGCAGCCACCAAGTAGTAGTAATAAGAGTTGTAGGAGACCAACCAGCAGCTAGCAGCCACTGGTACATGGGCAAATCAATGATTTCGCTCATGCTAACCACATTTCTAATACTCAAAATCACCAAACAGGAAACCAAGACATCATGATAAAACAAAGAAAACGTAATACTACGTTTTTGCTGAAATTGATGCCACTTGCACCTAATAATAGTAGACAAATAGGATGCAAGCTGCAGACAAATAGATTGCAGGTCGGATGAAGAATAGGATGTAGTAGCTGCAACATCCAAATATTATATGAAATAGAGATAACTGGTAAGTGCATAGGCAAAAAAGTCATGAAATATAAATAACTGGTAATATTATATGAAATAAAAAGTTTCTAGCAGATCCTAAACAAGGTCACAACAGAAATTAGCATTTTAGTTTTCACCCATATAGAGCTACAGTTAGTTTTCACCCATATAAAATTAGCTTACAAAATCAGCTATTGTTTCTATCTATCACATGCTTAATCAACTAACGATGTCTTCCTGGTTGCACTAGGGTACTAGATGTCTGATTGGGTACAAATAGCTTTGATGAATGAACAAAAGCTAACAAACACCTGCTGTTATTGCTGTGCTGAAGTAACAAACTTGCTGAAGTAACAACCACATAATTGTTGCCTTCAACTTTTATGAAATGATTTTTTTTTGTTTTCCTTCAACCACATAATAATTGCACTAGGGTACTAGATGTCTGATGCCCTTTTCATTTTTAGGACAAAAAATGGTTGTACAAACAAGAAAAAATAATTATGGCTTCCTCACTGAGTATGAGAAGCAAAGGTTGCTGGCATTGCAAGGAATAAAAGGGTTCTGGAATCCTATGATGGCCTTGACATGAGCAGCAGCAACACCCATCCAAGAGGAAAAAAAGGTGATTTGTCTTATAAATGTGCACAACTACTAATATTCTAAATTGTTCTAATACACAAACAGAGCTAGCAGGAAAGCCTTTTCTAGCAGCTAGTGAACACAAGCAGTAGAGACGAATCCCAAAAATACCAAAATGATGTCAATATTTTCTAGTTCACTCTAAGTGTGTGTTCTAATAGCAAACCCAAATAACTTCTTAAATAGTTAAATTACGATAATAGAAACCATTGACAAAACAAACAGATAAGCAATACTACATTTAGCTCGATTCTATGTGGCAGCAATCCTTACGCCTAAAAGTAGAAAAAGGATGCCACTTGCTATTTTGATGAAAGGAAGAGTATTCCAACACCTAAACTGAGCACCTCCACTCTAAGCTCACCTCGAATACTAAAGGATGCTTGTAACGTAGCTAACAAAAGAAATAACAATAAGCTCTGCTCTAAGTGGCAGTGTGGCACAGACCCATCCTTGCAGCCAAATCAAATTGTTGTGAAACAAATTGAGAGCAAAGCACATGAGATAAGGTACCACCGATCAGTTCCTGCTAAAACAATTCTTATTCTAAACACATTTCTAACCCAATCACCACTATAGCAAGAGGATGCCACTTGCTATTTCACAGAAAGGAAACGTGTTCTAACAGCTAAAATGAGAACCTCCCAATCTCAGCTCTCATATTCAAAATCATGAAAACAGATGCTGTGCAATGGGTTTTCAACAAGCACATGATATTTAACGGGTTCAGAAAAGAAAAGAAAATATGGGATTATAGGAAGCAGCTAAAATATCGACTTCTAAAATTGGTTGAATCTGTTGGAATACTTTGATTTCCTACTGTTTCAAGGGAGTGATTAAATATCTAGGCTGTAGTCAGCCCCATGGGGGCAAACAGTCAAACCACACTGGAAACATATAACTTTCAGAAATAAAGCATGAAAATTGATAAATTTTGATTCCAAGTAGATATAGTTTCAGAGAGTTTACTATAGAAAAAAACATATTTCAGTTCAATTGGTTGCCTGGGTAAAAACAAAAGTAGGTGTGAAGAAAAATGTATGTGCACCTAGAAGTAAATCAGCCAAGTCATATAAAAAGTCTATCTATCTATATGAATGGTAAAGTACCTATATGAGCGTCGGTGGCTCATTTGCACGCGGGCGCGTGGTCTATGACTTTTTGCATAATCAAAATCAGCAGAGCTCTCGACCAACGACCAATAGCAAGATAAATAAAACCCTAGATAGAACCAACACACAATTCGTCTAAATGCATCTCCCAGCAAAGGATTCAAGCTATTGTCACCAAACGTTGCCTACAGGAATCCATCCTATCATCCCAGCAATTGACACCCTATCCTCATTCCGCAATCAATTTGACCAAATTCCTTGGGCGACGGGCAGCATCAAAATCTATCCAGCAAAAGAAGGAGCGTACCGGCATAGGTGTTCAGAAGACGACGGTGAGCCGGAGTGGCGGGTGATGAGGTCGTCGAAGGGGTCCTGACGGCCGGTGGCCTGGCGAGTTGAAGCGGTCGAAGGTCCAGAAGCCGTAGGGGCGCGGCCGCGCTCACCCACCGCCGAGGAGCTCGCCCGTCGTCGGCGTGCGGGGGCAGGACGTCGGGGGCCGGGCGCGGGGCGCCGGGAGCCTACGTCGTCGGCGCGCGAGGGCGGGCGCCAGGGGCCGGGGGTGGGACGCCGAGCGCCGAGGGCTGGTGTGGGCGGGCGCGGGACCGGCGGCGGGGCCGGCAGCGTGGGCAGCGGTGGAAACCCTAGGCAGCCTGACGGCGTCGGAGGAAGAAGACTACGCCCAGACGATGACTCCCGTGCGCTACCCTCCAATTTATACTAGGTATCATTTGTAGGGGCGGTTCCTGATCCAGCCGCCCCTACAAATACATTTTTAGGGGCGGTTCCTGATCCAACCGCCCCTACAAATATTTTTTTAAATTATAAATTCTATATTTTTATATCATAAAAACACAATTATAAATTCTACATTTTGTTCAAACTTTCTCAAATGAAAAAATGCACTATATAAGGATTGTAGATCTTGATGAGATGAACAACCTTGTTATTCAGAGTTTTTTCATCTGAGGTCATTTAGTGTCTCATTTGAGCAAGTTTGACCAAGTCAAATTTGGCCAATGAAAAAACAACACTTTGACTCTAGTATTATGAACTCTAAATTACTTTAAATTGAAAAGTTTTGAATACCAAGTTTGATCATCTCAGCAAGATCTACGATTGTTGTTTTGGTCAACTTTCCATTTGAGAAAGTTTGGACGGTTCAAATTTGTGATTTTTAAATTTCGACGCCTACAAACTAGTTTTCGGAACCCTAGGTTATCTCAAATTGAAAAGTTTTGAATACCAAGTTTGTTCATCTCATCAAGATATACAATCCTTATATAGTCCATTTTTTCATTTGAGAAAGTTTGAACAAAATGTAGATCAAATTTCACAAGTGTGTGACATAGTTTCACACAGTCTATATGAGATTCAAAAATTTGTGACTAGTGTTTGATAAAACTTTCTCAAATGGGAAAATAAGCTATGTAAGGATTGTAGATCTTGATGAGATGAACAACCTTGTTATTCAGAGTTTTTTCATCTGAGGTCATTTAGTGTCTCATTTGAGCAAGTTTGACCAAGTCAAATTTGGTCAAATGAAAAAACAACACTTTGACTCTAGTATTATGAACTCTAAATAACTTCAAATTGAAAAGTTTTGAATACCAAGTTTGATCATCTCAGCAAGATCTACAATTGTTGTTTTGGTCAACTTTCCATTTGAGAAAGTTTGGACGGTTCAAATTTGTGATTTTTAAATTTGACGCCTACAAACTAGTTTTCGGAACCCTAGGTTATCTCAAATTGAAAAGTTTTGAATACCAAGTTTGTTCATCTCATCAAGATATACAATCCTTATATAGTCCATTTTTTCATTTGAGAAAGTTTGAACAAAATGTAGATCAAATTTCACAAGTGTGTGACATAGTTTCAGACAGTCTATATGAGATTCAAGAATTTGTGACTAGTGTTTGATAAAACTTTCTCAAATGGGAAAATAAGCTATGTAAGGATTGTAGATCTTGATGAGATGAACAACCTTGTTATTCAGAGTTTTTCCATCTGAGGTCATTTAGTGTCTCATTTGAGCAAGTTTGACCAAGTCAAATTGGTCAAATGAAAAAACAACACTTTGACTCTAGTATTATGAACTCTAAATAACTTCAAATTGAAAAGTTTTGAATACCAAGTTTGATCATCTCAGCAAGATCTACAATTGTTGTTTTGGTCAACTTTCCATTTGAGAAAGTTTGGACGGTTCAAATTTGTGATTTTTAAATTTCGACGCCTACAAACTAGTTTTCGGAACCCTAGGTTATCTCAAATTGAAAAGTTTTGAATACCAAGTTTGTTCATCTCATCAAGATATACAATCCTTATATAGTCCATTTTTTCATTTGAGAAAGTTTGAACAAAATGTAGATCAAATTTGTGTGACATAGTTTCAGACAGTCTATATGAGATTCAAGAATTTGTGACTAGTGTTTGATAAAACTTTCTCAAATGGGAAAATAAGCTATGTAAGGATTGTAGATCTTGATGAGATGAACAACCTTGTTATTCAGAGTTTTTCCATCTGAGGTCATTTATTGTCTCATTTGAGCAAGTTTGACCAAGTCAAATTTGGTTAAATGAAAAAACAACACTTTGACTCTAGTATTATGAACTCTAAATAACTTAAATTGAAAAGTTTTGAATACCAAGTTTGATCATCTCAGCAAGATCTACAATTGTTGTTTTGGTCAACTTTCCATTTGAGAAAGTTTGGACGGTTCAAATTTGTGATTTTTAAATTTCGACGCCTACAAACTAGTTTTCGGAACCCTAGGTTATCTCAAATTGAAAAGTTTTGAATACCAAGTTTGTTCATCTCATCAAGATATACAATCCTTATATAGTCCATTTTTTCATTTGAGAAAGTTTGAACAAAATGTAGATCAAATTTGTGTGACATAGTTTCAGACAGTCTATATGAGATTCAAGAATTTGTGACTAGTGTTTGATAAAACTTTCTCAAATGGGAAAATAAGCTATGTAAGGATTGTAGATCTTGATGAGATGAACAACCTTGTTATTCAGAGTTTTTCCATCTGAGGTCATTTATTGTCTCATTTGAGCAAGTTTGACCAAGTCAAATTTGGTTAAATGAAAAAACAACACTTTGACTCTAGTATTATGAACTCTAAATAACTTTAAATTGAAAAGTTTTGAATACCAAGTTTGATCATCTCAGCAAGATCTACAATTGTTGTTTTGGTCAACTTTCCATTTGAGAAAGTTTGGACGGTTCAAATTTGTGATTTTTAAATTTCGACGCCTAAAATGTAGCAAAGGGTAGTCTCACACACATGCATAAAATGTAGTATCACACACATACAAAAATATGTAGTCTTACACACGTACACAAATATATAGTCTCACATGCATGCATAAATGAAGCCTTACAAACACACACAACTAGCTAGCCCGCTGTAACGACTTTCCCATTGACACCTTTTCGTTCCCATGGCATTATATCTTTGGGGATGTTCTTTTCCACAACACTCATCTTCTTAGGAAAGTCTGTGAATAACGGCATCTCATCATAGTTATTGTAAGCTTCAACATCGTCCACGCCATCAACTCCAATAATGTGTTGTTTCCCGGAGGCAACCACGTGCTTTGTCTTCTTCTTCGGGGGGAGGTTACTTTGTGGGTCAGACATATAGAAAACTTGTGCGACACGTGAAGCGAGCACCCAAGGGTCATCTTGGTAGCCTAGATTCTCGAGGTCCAGGACTCTCAATCCGATCTCGTTCAGTTGGTGTTGTTTGATCCAGCGGCATCGAAACAGGGCCACCGTTATATCCCTTCCATAGTCAAGTTCCCATATCTCTTCAATGATTCCAAAGTATTGGATCTTTCGCCCTAATCCATCGAGAGCCTCTATTCGAACACCGCTATTTTGGTTGACATATTTACTATCCTTTGCGTGGGTATAGTACGTGTACCCATTGATATCATAACTATTCCAAGATGTAACTTGTCTCGATGGCCCCTCCGTCAACCTACTGATGGTAATAGAGTCTATGGTTTCTCCAGGCGGTATGTTTTGGTCCTTCAACCATATAGTTAGTCGTTGCTTGTGCTGTTTCATGACCCAATCATCCGAACGGCCATTTCTCTCTGCCATAATGATAGCCAAGTGTTCATCAATATACGGTTGCATCAGTTGTGTACTCTGCAAGACACTGTAATACGCCCGACTCACCTCTTTGTAATCATGGTCGATGAACACTTTTCTACCACTGGTGCCCTTCCCAGCCAGCCTACCCTTGTGACGAGAATCGGGTTTACCAATCCCTTTCTGTACTTTTAGGTACTCTTGACAGCACTCGACGACTTCTTCAGTACTGTAACCCTCTATCATGGAGCCCTCTGGGTATGCTCGATTATGCACGTATCGACTTAAAACCGACATGAACCGCTCATAGGACCACATTTCATGCAAGTAGCAAGGGCCAAGCGCCTGTATCTGATGAACCATGTGAATCATGAGATGTGGCATTATATCAAAAAAAGCAGGAGGTAAACACATCTCCAGTTGGTTTTGTGTCTCCACCACAAATTCATGTAGGTCACTCAGCTCTTCCTTGCCAATCGTCTTCTGTGAGATCTTCGAAAAGAAGTAGCACATGCGGGTGATGGCCATTTTCAAGAACTCTGGCTTTATAGCCCTGATTGCAATAGGTAGAAACACTGTCAGCATCACATGGCAATCGTGAGCCTTGCATTGTGTTATTGACAAGTCCTTCATCGACACTAGCTTCTTCACATTTGCTGAAAACCCAGTCGGGACTTTGATCCCCCTCAGGAAAGTGCATATAGCTCTCTTCTCGTCTGGTGTTAGGTTGAAGCACGCTGCGGGCAGAGTGTATTTTCCATTAGCCTCAGGTACCGGGTGAAGCTGTGGCATCATGTTTAGCTGCACCATGTCTTTCCGTGCTTTCAGACCATCCTTTGACTTGCCTGTGTCCATCAAGGTAGCAATGAGACTCTCAAAGACATTCTTCTGTACGTGCATAGCATCAATGGCATGGGGGACCTCCAAGTCTGGCCAATAAGGCAGATACTGAAAGAAGATCGATTGTTTCTTGAAAGGTACGCCTTTGATAGGAGGTGTGCTTCTATCTCTGTTCGTCCCATCTGGATTCTTCTTTCCATAGACGACGCGTATATTTTTCACCATTCTGTACACATGTTCTCCGTTATGACGTCTCTCCGGAGGGGGTTCAATCTCCAGGGTGTTGTCATAAAATCTAAAGAACAATTTGCTGCGGTACTTGTGACTTGTCTTTAAGAAGCGTCGGTTCCTTAGGTAAACTATCTTCTTGGATGCATCCAGGTACACCCATGTAGTACCATCCAAGCAAACCAAGCATCCCGTCTTTCCTTTGATCTGTCCAGACAAAGCAAACAACGCGGGGTAATCATTGGTAGTAACAAATATTATTACTCTACATATGAAGTCCTCCTTTCGGAACGCATCGTACATCTGCTTCCCATGCCTCCATAGTCTCTCCATTTCTTGCATCAAGGGCTCGAGGAATACGTCTATATCAATGCCTGGTTGTTTAGGGCCAGAAATAAGAATAGTGAGGAGAAGGTACTTTCTCTTCTGACACAACCATGTTGGGATGTTGTACATGGTCAAGATCACTGGCCATGTGCTGTGGTTGCTCATCCTCTCATTGAAGGGATTCATTCCATCGGTGCTCAGGCCAAACCGTACATTCCTTGGGTCATCGCTGAATTCTTTGTGCTTCTCATCAAACCTTTGCCACTGACTACAATCAGCCGGGTGTGCAATCTTATCATCATCCACCTTGCGCTCATCATCCCACCATGTCATGAGTGCGGCTTCTTTAGGGTTTAGGAACATACGTCTCAAGCGGTCGGTCACTGGCAGGTACCACATTACCAGGACAGGAATTCTTCTCTGCTTTGCATCATTGCCTAATGGAGTGTCCTCTGGGGGCTGAGATTCTTGTACCACCTTTTTTGTACCCTTCTTATTCCTCTTTTTCCCCGTGGATGGTTCGTCCCCACCGTAAAGGTCATTGTTCTTGTACCGGCTAGCCCCACACCGGGGACATTTATTCAATGACTTGAACGTTTCACCACGAAAAAGTATACAGTGGTTGGGGCATGCATGTATTTTTTCAACCCCCATTGTCAATGGACTTATGATCTTTTTCGCTTGGTATGTGTTGGCGGGAACTGAGTTTGGTTGTGGCAGCACCCATGACAGGAGATGCAATAGATCATTGAAACTACAGTCTGACTAGTCGTACTTAGCCTTCAGGATGAGCAGCTCAAGCACGAAACATAGCAATGTCCAATGTGTCGGACAACCCTTTTCAACACCATACACAGTCTCCTTCGATGCTTTTGTCACTCTTTCCAAATTTTCTAGACCTTTCGGGCTATTTAGTAAAATCTCTGGTCCAAGGGTTCGAATCATGTCGTCTAAATCATCTTCAACTCCGACACATGCTCCACCATCATTATTGGCACCACCTTCGTCGTTACCATCCCAACCACCAGCATCACCACCTTGTTCATTGCCAAACTCGAAATCCATTTGTGCATCAAGCTCGGCTGAATATTGGGACAGGGATTCTATGGTTTCATCGTCGTATTCCTCCTCATCCTCGTCGTTAACAATAACCGTTTCACCATGATGAATCCACACTGTGTAGTCCTCAATAAATCCTCGTATAATCAAATGTGATCTGATGATAGTCACATCTGTCCATACCATACGGTTCTTGCAATCTTTACAGGGGCAAATAATTGTATCCTTATTCTCTTTCAATGTCGTTGCATGCTTCGTTGCGGCTTCAATAAATTTATCCACCTCTTCACGGAAACCTGCCTTGAACCTTAACGAACCATACATCCAAGAGTTCCTGTACTCCATCTTTTACAACAACAACAAAATAAACATTAAAGGACTACTTATTCAGATATATATAAAAATTAATCAAAGTAATAATTATTTGAGAATAATTGTATATACCTCAGATATATATGAATATAAATCTAATATAATTACATGAAGCATACAAACACACCATGGTAGAGAAAAATTAATTAATGGCCCATTTATCCATAAATAATTAAAATACATATTTATTGATTACAATAAACAATTTCAAAGACAACAATTAGCAATAATTATACTTTACACAATATCTTTCGTATAAACCCTAGTCCAATTTTATCAAACATAAATTTACAAAAACAAAATTAATAAAAAAACCAAACCCTAGATCTAGATCACATGCACATGAAACATCCATAAAACTAACTAATGGTTCACTAAAATCAAGAAACATGGACCAAATAAGGGTATGATCTTGTTCCCCTCCCTAATTTACCCTAGTACATTTAAAAGTTGGGTCTAATTTGCTCATAAATAGCTCAAGCACCATAGAAGAGAGAGAAAAACAAAACTCTAATTATTCACTAATCAAC
Source organism: Miscanthus floridulus (assembly GCF_019320115.1). Lineage (NCBI taxonomy): Eukaryota > Viridiplantae > Streptophyta > Magnoliopsida > Poales > Poaceae > Miscanthus > Miscanthus floridulus. Next base: position 8,578,544 of record NC_089589.1, on the reverse strand, counting down.
CATTAAAACTTCAAAAAAAGTGTGGAATAGCATTTTTTTACCTTCTACAACCTCTCCACCAAAGGATTTGAGACCAAAACCTTCCCCCCTTAGTAGAGCAATTTTTGGGAGGTGCCCAAGCCCTCCCCAACTTTCTTTCACGGGTTGGAGTGAATGACCCGAGGAGAAAGAAGGTGCTGCTTCACTTTTATATGGGGTCATTTGTAGGGGCGGCTGGTGATTGAGCCGCCCCTACAAATAGAAGCTATAAATACGGGCCATTTTTAGGGGCGGCTCAATCACCAGCCGCCCCTACAAATACCATTTCTAGAGGCGGCTGGTGATTGAGCCGCCCCTAAAAATCATACTCCATTTGTAGGGGCGGCTCGTATCACCAGCCGCCCCTGCTGTTCCATTTGTAGGGGCGGCTGGTGTCTGGGCACCCGAGCACGCCACTGTAGGGGCGGCTCCATCTCAAACCGCCCTTACAAAAAAAATTAAACCGTTGCTAAAAATCGTTTTCTACGTAGTGTTGTAACTGCCGCACACGCCTCCAGGGCCTGCGTCACAGCTATAGCTCGCCGATCCGTGGTGACCACACCCAAGGACACGTACGCGTGCGTGCGTTTGTGCGTGCTCTGCTCCTGCTCCGGCCGGTGAGGAGGCCGGCGGCGGTGTTATAGTTGGTTCTCCATCGTGTGCTGTTGGCCTCCTCTGTCCACACCGTATCCACGCAGCCACCGGCGATCTTGTCCGGGTGCCACCTCTGCGTATGGGTTACTGGTTTACCTGCATATAGGAGAAATTTTCTTCGTTAATTACAACACATATGTGGCATCGCCTTATTTATCTCCTAATCAATTTTGCTTCTGTAGAACAGTCCGCAAAGCTCGTACAGCCGTTACTAATGGGAGTTCTGTTAACCAGTCTCTGTCATCTCAACCTGGAGAATTTCCGTTTTCTAAATCTACTATTGTTAACCAGTCTCTGTCATCTCAACCTGGCCTTTTGCCGAGTGCCAGGTAAAAACACTCGGCAAAGAGGACACGTGGCAAGTTTCTGTGCATTCTGGGACTAAAATGACTTTTTTGCCGAGTGTCTGCGCTGTGACACTCGGCAAAGAAGCCAACATTTATACGTTCTGGGTCAGTTTTTGCTGAGTGCCATGGTAAAAACACTCGACAAATAGAACACGTGGCAAATTTCTATGCATTCTGGTACTAAAATAACTTCTTTGCCGAGTGTCTGCGCTGTGACACTCGGCAAAGAAGCCAATATTTGTATGTTCTGGGCCAGTCTTTGTCGAGTGTCCGGTATTTGACACTCGGCGAAGAAGGCAGGTTTGCCGAGTGCCCGGGATTTGATAGTCGGCAAAAAAGGCAAGTTTGCCGAGTGCCGCGGATTTGACACTCGGCAAAACAACCAAGTTTGCTGAGTGTCGCGGATTTGACACTAGGCAAAACAGCCAAGTTTGCCGAGTGTCCGAGATTTAACACTCGGCAAAGGAGGTAGGTTTGCCGAGTGTCAGGGTCGGGACACTCGGCAAACGCGCCGTGACCGTCTCCGCGCCGTCATGTTACTTTTTTTCACCGAGCAACGGTTTCAGCTCTCGGCAAAGTATTTGCCGAGTGCCCGGTAGAAAACACTTGGTAAAGAGACGTTTGCCGGCACTGTAGATGTCGTGTACTGTTACACTCGACAAAGCCTTTGCCGAGTATTTTTTGGGCTTTGCCAAGTGCCTGTGGCACACGGCAAAGCCACTGTTTCCGGTAGTGGTTTTGCTTCCTCCCTCACTCCTCCCCAATGCAATCCAGAGTACGGGCGCATAGCAAACTTGCTTAAACAACACTCACACGAGTATCACTAAGGCACAAACAACGCGTCTTATTTGACTGCTAACTTATGTTTGTTGCTGAGTATGATGTTTTTTTCATCTAATAAAAACACCGCATCTTCGTATGCTAGTATTGCAATTTCTTTCTAAACTATTTAGGGTCAGTTTGGCGGGACTCTGGTTCCTCTTGTGGCCAATTTATAAAGTAGAGCTGACGCTATTTTGGAAAACATTTGTCAAAAACAGCTCCAAGAGTAGTTTTGTTATAGTTTATGCCAAATTGTGAGGAGGAGCAAGAAACCACAATTTTGTGGTTCCACCAGGCTTCTTCACCGGAGCCTTTTCTTGGATGGTCATTTGGCAAGGCTTTTGCCAGAGCCAGAGCTTCTCCACTATACCCCCCTCAATCAGGTACTAAAGGGTGATAATTACTAATTAGTACTTTATTCACTTGATTTTTCATTGTGATAATTCTTAATGATATCTAAGTGATTTATGGTTAGTATGGACATAAAGAACCCTTGACGGACCATGATAGTCTTTCTGCAGGCATGTCAATATTTGGCAATCTGCCATTGAGGACCGATTTATTATTGTTTTCCTTTTTACTTGATGTCAGATTTTTGTTGAAAAATTGGATAGAGTGGAGAGGTTAAATCCCTTTTTGCTAGAGGTTGGTTCATATTTTTCTGATACCATTTTTTTGGAGGGAAATCGAAGGCAGCTCATGCCACTACTAGAAATATCCACTTCTATGATGAAAAATCTTAATGGCAAATCCGAATCTGTCATAGAAGATCGCTTTTTATGATGAATATTTCTGTTTCGTCATAGATTGGTGGTGACGATCCTGCAACCCTCCCTTTCTATGACGAAATCAGGCATCATCACAAAAAACGTCATAGAAGAGCGTAGGGTTTCATCGCAGATATTTCGCGTGACTCATCTGTGATGATCTCCTTTAAAACTATAGCAAACAAGGCTTCATCATTGAACTAATTATACATATGTGACGAATAATATTCGATCTGTAATGAACGGCTTTGTCATAGATCTTCACACGATACTTTCTCCATCCGAAGTGTACCTGTGGGACCTGCAATTACTCATCCGTGACGCTTGCAATTCGTCATAAAAGTCTCCGCTCGATCATATGTCCACGCGACGTGTACCTGTGGGACCCTTCTCCATCCTACGTGTACCTGTGGGACCTGCAGTTACTCATCCGTGACGCTTGCAATTCGTCATAAAAGTCTTCGCTCGGTCCTTTCTCCGTTTGACGTGTACCTGCAGGACCCTTCAGCATCCGACCTGTGAGACCCGATGGCTTACGTGTCACGTGTACCTGTGGGACCGTTCTCCATCGCCATTCCACCTGTGGGACCCGATGACCCATCTCCATCCGACCAGTGGGACCCGACGGCCCATCTCCATCCGACCTATGGGACATGATGGCTTGCGTGTCACTTGACGCTTGCAATTCATCATAAAAGTCTCCGCTTGACCCTTTTGCATCCGACCTATGGGACCCGACGGCTTACGTGTCATGTGTACTTGTGGGACCTTTCTCCATCTCCATCCGACCTATGGGACGCGACAGTTTGCGTGTCACTTGTACCATGTGTGCCGTCGAGGTTTAATTTCTCAAAAGAAAGGTCTGATACCTAGGAGTCGTACTTCGCCTTTTCACCTTCGTATAGTCAACCTCCGCCGCCAATCGCCAGAGCCTCCCGCACTCGCATCGTGGCCGCCATCAAGCTCGTAGCCACTGTTTGAACTCGCATCCGCCCCCCTCCTAATCGTTTTAATGGAGCCGTGGTGCGGATCCAGCATCACCCCTCATCGTCTAGAGGGCCTCATTCTCCGTGGCCTCCTTTGCCCACTGACCGCCGCTGAGGAGTGGCGTCTGTCCGGTAATGAGGACATGTCATCACCGCCCGAAGGGTATGTCGTGTCTTTCGCTCACTTCCATGAGCGGGGATTCGCCATACCTGCTCACAAGTTCCTTTGGGGGCTGTTGGATTACTACCAGGTAGAGCTACAACACCTTACCCCCAATGGGATCAAGCACATGGCGGTGTTCATCGCCCTATGTGAGGGGTTCTTGGGGATTGATCCTCACTTCGACCTGTGGTGGCATCTCTTCACCATCAATCTTCTAAAGAAGCGGGTCGGGACGCAAGAACCAGTGGGATGCGTCGGCATTCACCTCCGCAACAACCAGGCAGAAGCGTACCTGTTAATGCGTCTGTTGACCTCCAACAAGGGGTGGCATTCACAATGGTTCTATATCAAGGATGATGCCGCCACCCCCCTACCAGTTTTCTCTAGGTGCAGTCATCGAGGAGGCCCATGGGGTCGTGGAAGTGGGGCGTCCCGATCAAGGAAAAGAAGAACATCAACGACCTTCTTGCTACCCTCCAAACTCTGAAAGACTAGGGTGTGAAGGGATTGGGGATCATCGGCACCTACCATGCGAGGAGGGTGGCGCCGCTGATGGCGCGCGCGCTTCTGCTGTACCAGATTGGTGCCCGAAGTGTCATTCGAAGGGACGGTGCTTGTCGATGAAGCGCTCCCTCCCTTCGAAGTGGCATAGTGCATCAAGGAGGCGATGGAGCCTTCGAAGGACACCGCTGGCGTCATCCTTGATTTTGTGTTTTCTGGTGCCAGGGGCATCCTCCGATGTGGCCGGAATCGGGGTTTATTGACTTCGTAAGTTTTTCTTGCTCTGTACTCCTTTTTTACTTGAATTTTTGACCCCTTGAAGCTGACCTCAGGATGGCGGGACCAGCCATGGGTACTATTCTTCAAGGAAAGCCCAGCTTCATTGCCAAAGGATCGGACCCTGGCAAAAGCAAACCATATCACGGCCGAGTGGGACAAAAGCATGAGGGAGCTTAGGAAGAAGAAGCTGCTATGGAAGCAGCAAGAGCATGATCGAGGAGAGAAAATAGGCAGTGATGACGATGACGACGAGGACGAGGTAGCTACCGACGTGGATTGGGATGTCCTGGAGGACAAGGATACACTAATAGATGCTCATCAGTCCATGTAGGGACCCTTCCCATTCCACATGGAGGGAAGCGAGTCCGCGAGGTTGGTAGAGGTGTGCTGAACCATCGGCCTATCCTCACAGTTGGTGGGAGCCGGAGAATCCGCCACTTCACCTGGGGTGCTGGTGGAGGATCAGTGGATGGGGGGAGGCGGATCTGCCACCGCCCCTAAGGTGCTGATGGAGGGGGCGGCTTTGTTGTCGTGCCCCATGAGCTGACGGGGGTAGGTGGATCCACCGCCATGCTCGAGGCATTGACGGAGAGGGGTGACTCCATTACCGCGCCCTTGGAGATAAGGGAGACGAGCCCCCCTGCCCGAGAGCAGGGGGCAGGCTCGAAGCCGTCCTACCCAGATGAGTCAGATTAGGGGTCTAGGGGTTTGTCCCCAAAACATTCCCGCTGCCCAAAGGCATTAGAGTTGGCCACTGATTCCCCTGTTCCCCCCCTTTTTATTTTTCTATTTTGACCTTATGCCTTTTAACTCTTGCAAATTCTTGCGACGGGGCCGCTCTCTAGGGCTGGCGCCCAAGAAGAGCCTTGCCCTTCAGGCAGGATGGATGCCACCACCTGACGTCGCTCCTATTTTGGGCAGGAGCGGCGCTGATGTTGTGGCCTTGTTGGCTGATCTGGCGGTGCCCACGGTGGTTGCCATGCAGGCGGTGGCGGCGGCGGTGACTCTGCCATCCATGTTGGAGCGAATGGAGCAACCGCCCATGCTGGTGGTGTCTTCCATGTCGGGTGCAGCACAGCAAGCCGAGGGTCCAGCCTCGCCGATGGAGGTGGCCGTGACCGTGCCAAGCCAGGAGTAGCCAGACGTAGCCATGGTGGTATCCGAGGGGGCAGCGCAATTTGTGCTTCCGGCGGCCCAAGCAGAGGTGACCGCGACCATGACAAGCCCGACGTAGCTGGATGTTGCCACGGTGACGTCCGAGGGGGCGGCGCAATTTGCGCCACCGGTGGCCCAGGCTACGACGCCCAAGGCGGGCCGAATGGAGGAGGACACAGCCGGAGGGACTAGGGGCATCGTGGCAGTGGTGGAGAGGACTAGTGGGGGTTGCCCTTGGGCCTGGTGCTGGGGGGCAGCCGCTCGCCTGTGCGGGGTGAGCCGCCGCTCCACTGGATGGATCCCCAAGATCCAATGTTGACTCTCTTCTCGCTCGACGATGCTACCGAGAGCATAGAGCGGGGGAGTCTTGACGAAGGGATCTTGGCGATGATGGGTGTCCTGGATCAGGCCTGGGTCGTACTACGTGACATCATTGTTCCCAATGGCTAGGTATCCGCTTGATCTTTCATCTCGCTTTCTTCTCGTCATCATGTATTTTTGTATTTTTGACACTTGTCTTCTTTTCAGTCCCTCATTACTCGTAACCGGGAGAAATCCCGGTTCCTCCTTGAGCAAAAGGTGGAATGGAACCGCCTCACCGAGGAGGCCCGGCTGTGTGGAGATTTGAGCGCCCAGCTCACCGCTGCCCAACAACGGGAAACCAAAGCGCGTCAGGACGTAGAGGAGATCCATGGGATGTTCAAGGACCTATCGGTGAGGGTGAAGCAGGACGAGGAGGCGGCCGCTAGGGTCCAAAAGGAGCAGGACGAGCTACTCTAGAAGGACACTAATGCACGCCAGCAGGCCATCGAGCTCCTAGCGGAGCTGGAGACGGAGCGAGATCTCAAGCTGAAAGCCGAGGATAGGTCCATAGCGCTATAGCACAGAGCGAACCAGGATGCCAAGGTGATCGCCTGGCTACGTAGGGAGCGGGACGAGCTACGCCGGACTGAAGAAAGACTTCACTCGGAGTGCAGCACGACCCGCAAGGAGCATGACCGGGCCGTCCGAGAGCTCGATGAGGCACGTCAGGAGGCGAGGGCCCTCTGAGCGGATCTTGGAGACGTGGTGGCTCATAGGCTAGAGGCCAAGGAAATTTCTACCGGGCTGGGCACGGAACTCGCCGAGGTGCGGGGGATCCTTCAGGTCGAAAGCGGTCAGCACGATATTCTGTGCTCTGCCATCATGGTGGTTTGCGACGACCTATAGGTGGTGCAAGAGGAGGGGACCAGCTCCCTTACGACTCATGCCACTAGTGTCATGGCGTCGATGGGCTAGCTTGAGGAGGACGCCTTTCACGCCGGGATCACCCAAGCCTTCACTGTTGCCCATTCTCATTATGATCGGGAGATCAACTTGGAGGTAATGAGCCAAGGCTTCACGCCTGGCTATGAAGACCCTGAGCTAGATGAGATCGAGAAGGCGATGACTCCCCTTGCGCGGAACCTGGCGAACAGGCTGAAAGACATGGTTCTCCCTTCGAGGAAGTAGTTTGTCGAATAAGTTTGATAAGCATTTATCAGTAATATGTGGACAAGCATCGGTACTTTTGTGTCCAAAAACAGATTCGTGACTTTGTTTTGCAATTTTGTTTCGTTTGTTTGATCTTTCCTTTTTCCCTTTTTGCGATGAAAAAAGATTTATGCGATCCGACCCTTCCGCTCGTTAAGACTATAGGGCCCGAGGTGTTCAGGGGAAATTTTGATTGTGCTGGTGAGCAAAATTACCGTAGCCATCTGGGCATGGGCTTTTTGCGGTCTTACCTATCTGTTCCCCCGAACCTTGCTGCTAGTCTCGATGCGAGGAAAAGGTCTGATGTAATGACTGTTTCAAAAAAAGAAAGGAGGTACTCGTACCTTTGTTGGCCCCTGAGTGACATCATACCCCTTGCGGTCGCTAGGGCCGGATGTTACTGGAGACTGGAGCGACGGTCACGAACTTAGTCTTGCATTTGCACGTACCCCTTACTTAGGATTTGGCGATCGCTAGCAGTGACCGTGTGTTTGGTCTTATTGATGGCTCGGCCTTCCTCGAGCCCCCATGCGTGGGTGGGGATTCGGTCAAGGGCTGGCTCAGTTTTGTGACTATCGTCCACATCCTGTGGTTTTCAGTAACTAGAGGGGTTAAGGCAATGTCACTTGCCTCGATGGCTCGAGTGACGTGCTTTATGATGCTCAGCTAACGGGGATGTTCGAATGAAATCCGATCCATTTGCTTTGTGATAGGGTCAGCAAAGCCCTTAGGTGGTGTTTCGATTGCTCCTTGACCCGTCTTCCAACAGACTTCCCCCTCAATTGGGGAATTCTATGGGCTAGGCTAGAGGCTAGATTGAACTAGAAGGTTGAGATGACCCTTTCCCGCCTTAATGCGGGTTGGGCAAAGGCCGCTGAGGCTCATCTAGTGTTTTTCTCCCTGGCTCTTGTTGGACACTGAAGCGGCCTTAGACCCTTCATGGGTCAGCCTTCGAACCTCAGGTCTCTCGATCATGGATCGAGCGGCTCGAGCCCCCAAGCCCCTTAGGGTCTGATAGGGGTCGGCCATGTTTCGCGTGTTACCCCATCCTCGGTTTCCGCAACCTGGAGGGGCTGAGTTGATGACACTTGGCTCGAATGGCTCGAGTGTCGTGCTCAATGAGCTCGCTAACGGGTATGTTCGTGTGAAATCTGGGTCCATCATTCAGCTGACGGGGTCGACAGAGCCCTCATGTGGCATTTCACTACTTCTTAACCCGCCTCCCGGTAGATGCCCAGAGCCATTCAATAGGCTAGGTGGCCCATTGGCCTCTCCTCGATGGAGATTCTATGGGTTTGGCTTCGGGGCTAGAATCGAAATGAGAAAGGTCAAGATGTCCCTGTTCGCTTCTGAGCAGGGGCCGGGCATGGCCGCTGGGGCTCATCTCGGTTTTTCTCCCCTGGCTCTATTTGATGCGAGGACGCCTCGAGCCCTTTGTGGGCTAGGCCTTCGAACCTCGGTCAGTCGCCGCTCATATTGAATGAGGTGGTTGCCGCTTCGTGACGCGACATGAAGCATTGGGATGCAGCGATTTGCACATGCAACGTTTGGATGTATGGCTTCAACGTATAACTTAATTAAAACAAAAGCGGGGGGTCGGTAATGTTACCCTGGTGGTGTGAGCGACGGGAAGCTCTTACCAAATATGTCAGTGCGGGGTTTGTGTTCGACATTTGCGATGAGGTCGGTGTAACCTGTATAAGCATTGCCATTTTTCATTTCTATCTCTCAGCGGTGATCCGAGCCGTTCGATTGATTTAGGCGACCCGATAGCTTCTCCTTGAAGGAGATTCTACAGGAGGACCCCCCCAACCCTTCTCGGGAAGGCGGGAGCTAAAGCTTGTGGTGCGGGGAGCTGTGAATTCGATTATGCTGGTGAACAAAAACACCATAGCCGTCGGAGCGTAGGGTCTGGTGGTTCGTTCAGTTGTATTCAAAGTTTTATACCCACACGCCGTGCGTCCAATTTTAAACGTAAGGAGGGGTCAGGCGAGGAGGATGTCTAAATAGGTAGACACTCTCGGTAGCCCCCGAGCGATGTCGTGCCCCTACCGTTGCTGGGGTCGGAAACTCGGTAATGAAATTAACACGCAAAGTAAGAAGGCAGAGGTGCTTATCTTTCAGTGGTTCGTTCGTTCATTGTTTTACCTAGGCCATCCGATCGACCTAGGAGGCCTGTTGTGCCCCCTGGATGGGGGTTCGGTTGTTGGGTCGTTCCATGGTCTTGCCTAGGGAAGCGGAGAGTCGCCTGCATGCGGGTGCACCCTGATTCTTACGCCCGGCGCATGCTAGTGGTGGGCCATGCCCAAGCAACAGTCCTATTTTGACTAGGCGACGTCTCGTTGATCAGAGCACAGTCCCGTTGGTCCAGGTGCATCCCCTCGGATTCCCAGTCAGCATTGGTTTCCCATCTGCATTGAATAGGGGAAGGCAGAGAGTTTTTCATCCCACCTTTTGCCTTTCCTCAGCTGCTGCGCCTCTTCCTTCAATAGGGAGGGGGAGGGGAGTTCTCGTCCCACTCCCTCATCTGCCTCTGAGCCACTATCTCTTCTCCTTCTTTCCACCAAATGTGCTCATGCATAGTGGCGGGGTCCTAAGTGAGAGAGGGTAATGCCAGGGAGAGAAAAACTCATAGATCCGCTCATAATCTAGAGCGCGATGTCGAGCTGGAGGTCATCCAACGTAGATGAGATGGTGTAGGCCACCTTTGCTAAGAAGGGCCACTATTGCCAAAGGAGGAGGGGCACTGGAGGGCACCAAGCATCGTTGACTTTGCTGTTGTTCGTTGCGGCCTTTCTTCAGCGAGAGACGCCCCTGCCCAGACGCCGTTGTCAGGGTTGCGGCTGATGATGATGGCGTAGTCCCTGGATGCCCTGGTGGAGGCGCCATTGTTAGGGGTGGTTGCTGATCATGATGGCGCAGTCCTGGATGCCCTAGGGAGGGCACCACAGTCATCTACGTGGTGCTTGACGTTGCAGATGACAATGCCTTTGAGGATCCCGTGGAGTGGTAGGGCATCGCTGATGGAGAGTGTGGCGCGGCGACCATAGCAGTACTCATAGTAGGGCTGGTCAGAAACTATAATCGAATAAGTTTGTGGGGGAGCCCCCGAGTGAACAGTCTTTTGTATTTATGAATGCATTAGTCCTTTTTGTGATGAGATCACTTTGTAAGCAATGAATTTTGTGCGAAAAAATGAATAAGTTTTTGACTTTCGCTACGGCAACAACAACCTTTCGGTTTTTCTCCCTCTTTTAGTAAAAGAGATTTTGGTGCCTTCTGACCCTTCTCATAGCTAATGTCGCAAAAAACTAGGAGTACGGGCGAGCTAGTTCTGATTATGCTGGTGAGCAAGGAGGCCATAGCCACTAGGGCGTGGGTTTCTGTAGTCCTACCAGTTACGCTCAGATTTTGTCTCCCAAAGTCCTAGTCTTTAGGACTTGTCATGAGAAAAGAGGGAAGACTTAGAGAATGTTTGCAAAGATAACACAGAGAGTGTTTTGTTAGATAAATGTACTTATATCAGCCCCCGAGTGAGGTCTGACCCCTCGCTTTTTGTAGGGGTCGGATGTCGCCAAAGATTGGCAAATTTCTGAAGATAAAAACTGATAGGAAAAAGTATGTGTTTATTTAAGGGTAAAAACGACGTAGCTGCTCAATGTTCTAGGCATTGCTGAAGACCTCGCCATTGATGGTTTTTAACTTGTAGGCACCTGGCCAGAGTACTTCCACGATGATGTACGGCCCCTCCCAGGGTGGGGAGAGCTTGTGGCGGTCTTTGTTGCTTTGTACAAGGCGGAGAACAAGGTCCCCGATGTTAAAGGCCCAGTCCTGCACCCATCGGCCATGGTACCATCGCAACGCCTACTGGTACTTGGCCGAACAGAGGAGGGCGATGTCGCGGGCTTTGTCTAGTTGGTCCATGGCGTCTTCGTGGGATGCCTTGGCTCCCTGTTTGTCGTATGCTCTGATTCTTGGCGTTCCATAGTCGAGGTCCATTGGGAGGATGGCCTTAGAACCGTAGACCATGAAGAAAGGTGTGTAGCCGGTGGCTCGGCTAGGAGTTGTCCTTAGCCTCTAGAGCACCACAGGGAGCTCGGCGACCCAGCATGCGCTGAACTTGTTCAACCGGTTGAAGATCCTAGGCTTGAGGCCCTGTAGGAGCATGTCGTTTGCGCGCTCGACCTGCCTGTTCATTCAGGGGTGCATGATGATAGCCCAATCGACTCGGATGTGTTGTTCATCGCAGAATCGAATGAATTTCATGTCGGTGAACTGTGTGCCGTTATCTATGATGATGGAGTTTGGTACTCCAAAACGATGGATGATGTCGAGGAAGAACAGCACAGCTTGCTCGGACTTGATCACGGAGATCGGCCGAGCGTCGATCCATTTTGTGAACTTGTCTATGGTGACAAGCAAGTGGGTGTAGCCCTCGGGCGCCTTTTTTAGAGGCCCAACCAAATCAAGCCCCCAGACCGTGAAGGGCCCAATGATGGGGATCATCTAGAATGCCTGGGCTAGGAGGTGAGTTTGCCGAGCGTAGTACTGGCACCCTTCACAGGTGCATATGTTTTGCTCGGCGTCAGCTACTATAGTGGGCCAGTAGAAGCCTTGTCGAAATGCGTTCCCAACCAAGGTTCTAGGCATGGCGTGGTGACCACGGACCCCACCATGGATATCGCTTAGCAGAAGCTTCCCCTGTTGGATGGGGATACAGAGCTGTAGGATCCCGGTGTGGTTCCATTTATAGAGTTCACCCTCTACAAGAATGAAGGATTTGGCGTGACGTGCGAGTCGTCGAGCCTCCATCTTGTCCGTCGGTAGCGTGTCGTGGAGGAGGTAGTCGGGGTAGAGTGTTCTCTAGTTGTCTAGAGGGTCGGGCTCTGTTGTTGGATCTTCTTCAAGCTCCATGACATCAGGGGCGGGTGGAGCCATCGGTTGGTCACCCCTCTGGGCTGGATCCGATGGGCCATCGTCGGTCCGCTCTGACCCTTCATAGCGCGCCGAGGGTTTATGTTGGTCATTGGAGAAGACGCCTATTAGCACCGGTTCTCATCCGGACGCCGCCTTCACAAGTGCGTTGGCCGCCTCGTTGAGGTGCCTTCACAAGGGGATGTGATTGAGTTCGAGGCCATCAAACTTGTTTTCTAGTCATCGGACTTCTTGGCAGTATGCAACCATCTTGGTGTCATGGCAGCTTGACTCCTTCATGACTTGGTTAATGACTTGCTGAGAGTCACTCGAATGTCAAGGCATCGGATGCCCAACTCGATGGCAATGTGTAGGCCGTTGATGAGTGCTTCATATTTGGCCACATTATTTGATGAGGGGAAATGGAGCCGAACCATGTACCTCATGCGGACCCCGAGGGGTGATACAAAGACCAGCCCCACACCGGCGCCCTTTTTCATTAGCGATCCATCAAAGTACATCGTTCAGTACTCTTGATCAACGACCGCTGGTGGTGTTTGGACCTTGGTCCATTCGACGATGAAGTCAGTCAATCCCTAGGATTTGATCGCCGTTCGGGAGGCATATGTGATGCCTTGATCCATCAGATCGAGTGCCCACTTTACAGTTCTTCCCATGGCGTCCTAGCTCTAGATGACCTCGCCGAGGGGGAACAACATCACAACCGTCATGGGATGTGACTCGAAGTAGTGGTGCAGCTTCCTCTTGGTGATGAGGATGGTGTAAACGAGCTTCTGGATTTTGGAGTAGCGGATTTTGGAGTCAGATTTTACCTCGCTGATGAAGTACACAGGGCACTAGACCTTGAGGGCGTGCCCTTCTTCCACCCGCTCTACTACTAGGGCGGCGCTGACCACTTGCGTGGTGGCTACTACGTATAGCAGGAGGGATTCTCTGTCGCTTGGAGGAACTAGGATTAGGGGCCTTATCAGAAGTAGTTTGACCATGTCAAGCGCCTCCTAGGCCTCAGATGTCTACTCGAAGTGGTTGGCTTTCTTCAGGAGCCGATAAAGGGGGAGTCCTCGTTTGCCGAGGTGCGAGATGAATCGGCTAAGGGTGGCGAGGCACCCTGTGATTCGCTGAACCACTTTATATTCTGAATCGGGCCCATCCTTGTGATGGCTGAGATTTTTTGGGTTGCCTTCAATGCCACGCTCGGAGACGATGAAGCTGAGCAGCATACCCCTCAGGACCCCAAAAACACATTTCTTGGGATTGAGTTTGATGCCATTCGCCTAGAGTTTTGTAAAGGTTTGCTCAAGATCAACAACGAGGTGGTCAACCCGTTTAGGACTTAACTACAATGTCATCAACGTAGGCCTCAACGGTCCACCCGATGAGGTCCCCGAAGCATCTAAGCATACATCGCGGGTACATTGTCCCAGCGTTCTTGAGACCGAACGGCATCGAAACATAGCAGAACGATCTAAGGGGGTGATGAAAGACGTTGCGACTTGGTTGGACTTTTTCATCGTGATTTGATGGTAGCCGGAGTACGCATCAAGGAAGCAGAGGGTTTCAGCACCCTGAGGTAGAGTCGACTATTTGGACTATGCGTGACAAAGGAAATGGATCCTTTGGGCATGCCTTGTTGAGGCCCGTATAGTCAACACACATCCTCCATTTCCTGCTCTTCTTTCGTACAAGGACGGGATTGGCTAACCACTCTAGGGTGGTGTACTTCCCTAATGAATCTGGCGACCGACAGTTTTGCTATCTCCTCACTGATGGCCCTGCGCTTTTCCTCATCGAAGCGGCACAGGCATTGCTTCACCAGCTTGGAGCCTAGATGGATTTTCAAGGTATGCTCGGTGACCTCCCTCGAAATGCCTGGCATATCCGAGGGTTTCCACGCAAAGATGTCTTTGTTGTCACGGAGGAAGTCGACTGAGCGCGCTTTCCTATTCGAAGGAGAGCGTGGTACCAATGCATACCATTTTACCCTTGGAAGCTATTAGGGATCTATGAGGACCTCCTTGGAGCCCTCTACTGATTTGAATGACCCGGTCAACTTCTTTGTGTCAGGCGCTCCTTCGGCGACCTCCTCCTTGAGGGCGGTGAGCTCCCCGGAGGAGACGATTGCCGTGGTGTGGCCACAGCACTCGACCTCACACTCGTAGGCACGCTGGAAGGAGGTGCCGATAGTGATGACCCCGTGGGGGCCTAGCATCTTCAGCTTGATGTATGTGTTGTTGGGGATGGCCATGAACTTCGCATAGCATGGATGTCCCAGGATGGCGTGGAAGGTTCCGGGGAACCCAACCACCTAGAAGATGAGGGTCTTAGTCCTGTAATTGAACTAATCTCCAAAGGTAATGGGCAGATCAATCTGTCTAAGTGGCATGGCCTGCTTCCCGGGCACGACATTGTGGAAAGTGCTTGAATTGGGCAGAGGTGCGTTCAGTCGATGCCCATTACGTCGAGCGTCTTTGCGTACATGATGTTGAGGCCGCTGCCTCCGTCCATCAGAACTTTGGTGAGGCACTTTGGGCCAATGATTGGGTTGACCACAAGTGGATACCTTCTTGGGTGTGGGACGGCATCCGGATGGTCGGTCCGATCGAAGGTTATGGCGGACTCTGACCACTGGAGAAAGGGAGGTGTGGCCGGTTGGGTCATGTAGACTTGGCGGCGTGCGACCTTCTGACAACGTTTAGAGTCATAGGCCATTGATCCCCCGAAGATCATGAGGTAGCTATCTGGCATTGGAAAGCCGTCGTCCTTCTCCTCGATGTCGTCCGTAGCGGGGGTAGGTTTCTTCTCCTGCTCCCATTTGTTGGAGCCTCTAGACAAGAACTTCCGCTTGAGGCTGCAATCCTTGAGTGGATGCTTTACCAGAAAGGCGTGGTTCAGGCATGACACCTTGAGCATTTTTTGAAGTGGTTCGGAGCGCCCTCCGTGGGCTTCTGACCACCCTTGCGATCAGCAGCAGCCACGAGCGGGTCCTCACGCCGTTGCTTCTTATTTTTATTTTGGCAGAATGATTGGAGATGCCTTCGCTGGTACCCTCATCCCGCCTTGCCTTGCCCTCAAGGCGATCGAAGATTGCTCCGACTGCCACTTCTCCTGAGGCGTGGCTGGTGGTGATGTCTAGGAGCTCATTGGTGGTCCACGGGCCCTTGCGTCCTAGCTTATGAACCAAGGACTCACAGGTCATCCCGGACAGGAAGTCTCCTATCATGTCGACATCGGTGACGTTAGGGAGCTCGTTGCACTGCCAGGAGAAGCACCGAATGTACCCACAAAGGATCTCACTGGCCTTCTAGTGGTAGTTCTTGAGGTCCCATGGGTTCCCAGGGCATTTGTACGTGCCCTGGAAGTTTCCCACAAAGATCTCCTTTAGATCCGCCCAACTCTAGATTACGTTGGACAGTAGGTGTTCCAACCATGCCCGAGCCAAATCGGCCAAGAACAGTGGAAGGTTGCGGATAATGAAGTCGTCATTGTCCGTACCACTGGCTTGATAGGCAATCCGATAGTCTTCAAGCCAAAGTCCAGGGTTTGTCTCCCTAGAGTATTTAGGGATATTGGTAGGTGGTCGATACCTTGGCGGGAATGCAGCGTTGAGGATGTGCTGGCCGAAGGCCTGAGGCCCTGGGAGGCCGGGGCTCGAGCTCCGGTCCTCACCGCTATCGTAGCGCCCTCCACGTCAAGGATGATAGCTGTGGCGAGCTCCTTCCCTTGGGTCACTGTAGGTGTGTCTGCCGGCGTCGAGGGTGCTGTGCGCGTCGCGGTTGTGGCCGAGATGTTGATGTACCGGGATTGCAGCGCGTTGCCCACCACCTTGCGGTGCTTGGTGGACCGATGTGCCCCTAGCGGGGCGCACCGAGGGCATATGCTGGCTGGTGTCGGACTCATGTCGCCAAGACAATGAGCTCTCCACCTGCTACGCTGCCAACCGCTCAAGTAGCGTGTGAATTTCACGGTGGACCTAACGATCCTCGGGCGTCATAGCCTCTGGAAGGCCATGCAATAGGGCCATTGCAGCGGTGATGTTCTGGCTTGCCCGAATGAAGTGAGGAAGGGTTTCACCATCGGTGATGAACCTTCGGTTTACATCGTAGGTCACGGCACGTGCGTGCCCACCATCTCCATGGCGCTTGATCTCCTCATCGACCTCCACATACTCCCGAACAAGTTGTTGTCTGGCTTCGTCTATTTCTCGCTTTCAGGCTCTCAGCTGCTCCACCCCTACGTGAGGTGGGGCCACCGTCGCCCTTTCGATTACACCACCGAGGTTGCCTGCCGGGGTAGTCTCCTCCACGGAGACGCTTTCAATGTGTCCCTCGGAGGTTTCCGCCATGAAACATTCCCAGGAGGGATGATGGCTCCCTCTGCTAGAGTCAGAGCCAGAGTCTGACCTCGGACCTTCCACAAGGAGGCCGTGGAGGGATTCTGTGATGCTTTTGATCATCCCCACGAACTCGTCATTCATGGGGATGGGATCATGCGCTGTGCCACATGGTGGCTAACTGTCGCCGTGGCGTTGTGGAGACCGAATGAAAACACCGTCAGGGCGCTCCGTACAGAGTGTTCCGAAGAGAGGGTGAGGCAACGTGGGTCCTCCCTAGATGGCTGGCGTCCGAGGGAGGCGCCGAGCTAGCGCTCAAGCCTCCTATAGCCAGAGCCGATGGAGGGGAGAGACTGGATGGCGAGATGGGCTAACGCTAACTCTCCTCCCATCGTGACGATGAAGTCCAGGTCACTGAAACACACATGTGCACCTGGGACGCAGCTGATTGCGTGGTTAGCCATCCGAGGCCTGATTTGGAATGAGCAAAGGCCCCTACCAAGCGCGCCAACTATCAGTGTTTCGAACAAACACTGGCTAGTAAATTTGTAATTGTTGCGCGTTAGGCCCGGATGGTGCACTAAAGAACACAAGATTTATACTGGTTCAGGCCGAATGTCCCTACATCCAGTCTGCTGCTGCTCGTGTTATTAGTATCGAAAAAGGTTCGTAGTAGGGGGTACAAACAGTCAAGAGAGGGAGAGGTCCTAGGTCTCTGATGGAATGGTCGAAAGGACGCCAAGAGCTCGGTCACTGCTTGGCGGTATGCATGGTGTGCTGTGCGTGTTGAACTGATCCGTCAAAAGTCAGTCCCCTTAGTGGGGGGCCCTGCCCTCCCTTTTATAGACCAAGGGGGGAGCAGGGGTTACAGATGGGAGAAAGAGGAAAATACCAAAGGTATAGCAGGTCCTTCGAGGGAGCCGGGTCTTCCTTTTTCCCTGTGCCTGCCCTGCCTAACATGGCAGACCATGTTAGAGGTGGCATGTTCGCTAACCCTCGTAGGCCATGCCCTAGCCTCATTTAGCAAGTGGGTGCGTCCCATCCTACGCTGGCGGACGGTGCGGCATGCTGAAGAGCCGAGCTGTGACCCCTTAGGGAGTAATCGAGGAAGTGACCATACGTCCATCACTGTAGATGATGTGAGTTCTATCTTAGACCGTAGTGGCTATCATATGCCTATGTTAGTATCCATGCCCGAGGGCTGAAGGCGGCGCCTACTACACTGTCGGACGAAAGTCGGCGCCCACAACACTATTTGGGCACTGCTATGATGGAAAGGGCTTAAAGCGCCCATCCCATCGTATTCTAATGGTACCTTCCTACAGGCACATAGGGCATGGCCCTCGATATCATGGTTGACTCGAATGTCCTGTCGTACCCTGTGCTCATCTTTATGAAGGATCAGGGTGCGGTCGTGGGGCAAGGCGGAGCTAGCCCTCAGTCATCGGGCGAGGTTGAGCCCGCCCTCGGGCATCGAGCGAGGCGGAGGCTTGCCTTTCGCCATCGGGTGAGGCGAAGCCTTCCCCTAGACGTCGGGCGAGGCGAAGCCCGCCCTTAGCCATCGGGCGAGGTGGGGCCTAACCCTCGGACATTGGGTGAGGCAGAGCCCACTCTTGGACATCAGGCGAGGCGAAGCCCACCCTCAGACATCGGGTGAGGAAGAGCCTAGCCCTTGGACATTGGGCGAGGCGAAGCATAGCCCTCGGGGATCGGGCGAGGTGGAATCTGCCCTCAAGGATTGGGCGAGATGGAGTCTAGCCCTTAGCCGTCGGGCGAGGCTGAGCCCACCCTCGAACGTTGGGCGAGGCAGAGCCCGCCCTTACCCATCGGGTGAGGCGGAGTCCAGCCCTTGGTGGTCGGGCGAGGTGGAACTAGTCTTTCGTCGTTCGGGCAAGAAGCACAGTAGTGCTCTTGTCTGACCGGAAGTGTCAACGTTCGATGGTTTTTAGTTCCACCTCATTGGGTACCCCGGTATTAGGTCCCCGACACTACCCTTATCAGCTACCCTTGTGTTGTACTTGGACAAATTAGCTAGAAGAAATACCTCCGTTCCTTGTGGAAATACGATACCCTGAAAACTTTTGGGTGAAAGCTACAATGGTAATTCCATACACTTGCAGATTAATTTCTGTAAACGTTAAGAAATACCAATAGATATGTCCATCCCGTTCGGGCTTACAATGCTCAGACCATCACGTGCGCACAAAGATAATGGCAAACGACACTTTGTGAACAAAAATGTTTGCACAAATGTGCACATTACATGCATAATAAGAGGATATCGGTGCTACTAGATAGAAAGATAATGACAAACTAGACTTCATATATGTAGATTACAGCAATGATACAACTTTAGCCTACATAACCATGCCTTCATCACCATAATAATAAGAGGAGAGCAGTGTCATCCCACTACTCAAAGTCATCCAACTACTACCTAGACATACTATTTCGAACTACAGATGATTAACATGACTTCATACTAATTCTAAGGCACCTGGCAGCAAACTAGTCCTAACTACATATGTTGACATGACTTCATACTACTAATCAGGAGTGCCATCCCACACCTCTATGCAAGTCATGCAACAAGGGCACCAACAGGCGCGGCCAGACGATCCCTTCAGGCCATCTAGCCCTAGTTCCTTGCCAGGGCGTGATGGCGGGCAACGTTCTTGTCATTGGTGTAGGTGTCGTCTTGGGAGGGGCACGTGCCCTTGCCAGCACATGCGTCCTGGCATCGGCCTTGATCCAACCACAGGGCTTATGGTTGGGGCATCCGGGGCACACCAGGCCACCATACGGGCTGACGTGCAAGAATAGATTTAGGCCTGGGACAACAAGCATCGCGTAGCCGTGCAGACGATCATCCTCCGAGTTTGTCATGACATAGCCTAGAGAGTCGTCGAACTCAAACTCAGCCTCGGCCAACATGTTAGCCTCGGCCTCGGCCTCGTCGTTGGCCTCGGTGGAACGTGAGGGTTACAACAACGGTGCAGATGACCAGCCCACGTGGGGAGCGGATCCGGCGATGGCGAGCAACCTCGACGATGATGAGTGTGACCACACATGGGGCCAGCTGTGGCAAGTGAACCACCGGTGCCAGTGGCATCAGCGTCGTCACGAAGGGCGACAGGGAGAGCAATAGCCTAGGAGATGGCAGAATGGACGTCACCGCCACCTCTACCGACTCCAACCCAGGGTACGCCATCGGCCCCGCCTCCACCGAACCACTGGAGGAAGCGGGGACTGCAGTCGGGGCACAGATGGCCTTCATGGCAACCAACGGGGTGGCAGAGGTGAGTGGCGACGAGAGGGCTTTTGCGCAATGGAAGATGGAATGGTAAACAATATGAATTGGGGCAAGGCTAGGTTTTATGTGTACATAGGGATGCTAGGGCTTCTAAGGCAAGATGCTCCATAAAAATTTATTTATAAACAGGGACGCTAAGGCTTCTAAGGCAAGATACTCTGTGAAGATTTATCTTTCCCGAAGGTGGGTGCCGTCGTGCTCCCTCAGGAATCGCAACCATATTACAACGGCGATTGCAAAAAAGAGCATGTCTCCCCTCAAAAAAATAGAGCACGTCTCCAGTATTTTTATGCTAATGAGACAACGTGAGTCTCAGTATGACGACATCAATTGTGCGGCCGGTGAACTTTCTGGCATGCACAATAAAATTTCATAGTTTGTGATCAACTACACTCACTTGTCATTTCATCCATATATTATTATTACTAGTAGTAGGGGCATGGTCACGTGACCGTATTTTGGTTGGCTTTTAATTTAATAATTCCTAAAAGAAAGTAATGTTTTTCATAATCTATGACATGGGGCCAGGAGTACATTTGCACAAATGCGTATGACACGTATACTATCCAACACGTTCAAATATATGGTGGCAGGACTTTCTTGCGTGTGTAGTAGAATTTTCAACACCTATGGCTCATCTGTTCTGCATTAGGCTAGGCTTGCTTCTCTCAAAGAAACCTTGCGCTGTTGCTGAGAGTGAAGTGAATGCAGGATGAAAGCTGGATAGGAGTAAAAATTTAAGAGATTTTGACCACCATGACACGGTTGAGACTTGAAAGCCTGGTGCGGTTGTGATAGGTCTTTTCACTCCTATGGAAGCAGTCACAACAGTCGAGGGACAGACAGAAGAGTGAAGAGGAGTTGTTTTCGTAAGCAATTTCTCTTGGTTGGTTTTGCAGAGACATGTAGCAGCTAGCTAGAGATGGGTACACTTACTATTCGACAAAAGATCCAATGGACAGTGGAGGACCTTCTAGCATGTGCAGTAAAAATATAACATCTATGCCTCCTCCGTTGTGCATTAGATCAAGCCGAAACTTGTTTAGATGAACTCTTCACTACATGGCTGTTACAAGTTCAACATTTTTTTATCAAACACATGTAAATAAGACGAGTTGGGTTCACGACTGATCAGAGCCACTCACTTCAGCATGATCAGAGCAACTCATGACTACTACCACTACTGACACATGTTTGGTTCACCAAACTGAGGCACAAAGCAACCATTGCGTGGTTGCCAAGAGTGAGATGTGTCCGTCCCGGTCAGATTTACAATGCTCGGACTATCACGTGTGCAACAAGATAATGGTAAATGTTGCATATGTTGTAAAGTCAAATTTCGGGCCGCTTCGGAGGGAGTGTCATACTCCTAGATCAAAACAGTGCAAGTGTGTGTAATTCTAAATGTTTTTGGTACTCCTTGAATCATGCATCTCTCTCTTTTTTTATGTATGCCTTTTATTTCTTTTTCTTTTTTGGCATGCATTCTTTTCATGCTCTTTTGGCATAGATATACTTTTTCTCTTTCTTTGTTTTTTTTCTTGGCATAGCCCATATCTTCCTTTTTAGCATATGAAATTTTTAGAGAGAGAGGTGCATGATAAATGAATGGAGTATTTTTGGGATGGAAAACATGTTGTAGCGTATTCCCAGTGTAGTAATAGTTGTTTATTTTGTGGTGTGTACGTTGAGTTTTGATCTTAGGAGCATGAAACATTTCTCAATGGGGTCACAAAATTTGACCAAACTCAATACAAAGTAAGAGGCATATGTGGAAGGTTTTTGTCATGTAAGAACATATATGGCCTTGGTAGGTATTTCAAATGTCATTCAAGGAAACTTGTATTTGAGTTTTTGTTTTGAAAAATAAATCCCAAGTGCTTTGCAGGAATTAAGCAAGAGTCATGTCATCTTACTATATCTCATTCGTCAATTACTTAGATAAAATGAGTTCCCTATAACTAAGTGTTCACAAGTTTGTAGGAATATTAACAAGGAATAAAAAGTGTGCAAACTTTTTAATCATAGGAAGACATGGAGATAGAGCATTATAATTTTGATTATATTTTTTAAAAAATTCATTCCTATTTCAAAGCTTCTTTATTAAAGTATTGAATGAGAGAGTGAGAGTTGCACATACCGAATTTGAATTTTTGGGCATCTTTTGTGCAACCGAGTTGGTGGTGAGTGTGTGTTCTCCCCACACTTGTTTTCTTACCTGTTTTTTATTCATTACAAAGAGAAAAAACAAGTGCAACAATATATTTCTAATAATAAAACTTTATTCAATTATAAAATGATAGGCGCATTACAAGATATAATCTAAATATGATTGAGAATGAAAACCTTAGAAGAAAAATGATGCGCCTAAATTATTATTGCATAACATGCTCTACTCCCACGGCTTTTGCCACCCTAGCAACTTTTTCTCCAAAGTCGCGGCAAAGCTCATTGATCTCATCATCGAGTTCTTTGATTTTTAGAATACTCTCGGCGATACGATCATTGGCTTTTCTAATACTTTTACACTGGCTTCTACTGCTAGTACTAAGTGAGGCGAGCGTAGGACCCTTGGATGGCTAGTCGTCCTCATTTTTGTTAAAAAATCCAGCAGGCTGCCCTCTAATTTGAGGCTTAATCATCCTCTTGATTCTAAGGGCGCGCCTGAGGATTCTGGCGGCTCTTTCCCTGATGGGGCCGTTTTGCTTACTGGCTTTTTAGCCTGCTTGAGCATGAGTGCCTTTTCGTACCCTCCTTCAGGTTTGTGTACACCTACTATGGTGTAGGAAAGGATAGGCCTAGTAGTACAAAGGGATGAACTAGCGTACGAAATAGAGTTGCCCAAAGGCATTATATGAGAGCGTTTGCTAGGTTCGCTACTAATGTTGGCCTTCTGCTTGTGGCTGATGGCGCTGGTAGTTGGACATGTGGGCACCATCTTCTTCTCCTTCGCTCCTCCTTGGGGTGCCTTGGAATGTGCCGTGCTCTTGATACTTGAAGCACCACTGAAGGAGTAGCTAGGCGGTGGCATGATGGCAAGTGGCTCCTTAGTGATGAGCCTTGCTTCTTCTCTCATGAAGGAGCTCTCGGGCACTATGTCAAGGGACAACGGCACTCCTTCAAGGTCATAGGTGGAGCTAGAGGCCGTGTACAAGGCGAGAGCATGGCAGGCCATTGCTATTCTTTGGACTAAGAATGCTGTGTGGAGGGAGAGAAGAAAGCTTGTAGCTTGGTGTGAGGAGAAGAGGGGTCATGGGGTGGCTTATATAGGAGCTCGGGCCTCTACCATGAAGGAAACAAACCAAGCACCGCCATGGCTATGATATACCGAGGATCAAGAGGATGTGGGAGGAGATTGGAGGCCAGCGAAGCCAGAGGTGGTGTGGCCGCACCATGGGTGTGCCCGGACCCCGGCTCCTCCTCCTGGCCTGAATTTTGGCCCAGATGCACATGCATGTATGTAGATCCTAGTGATGTTGGTGTTAGATTGCGATTCACCAAGATCAGTGAGGGATAGAGTGAGATGTGCGTGATCATGGTAAATCAAAAGAATATTCATGTTTCAAATTTCACATGATTTTGTATTAATGAGTGAATATTCATGTGATTAGCATGAATCATCAAGATTGAGCAAGAATCATGGTTTGTCTAGTGAGGGCATAAAGGTCATTTTACCATGATGTCTTACTTTAAGAAGCCAATTTTTATATTTCTAAGAATATGTTAGTATAGTTAAATTTTTAAGTTTTCATAAGTTTTGAATGAATTTATCAAAAGCAATTAAATCTATTCTATCTATTTCTAAGTTAGTGTTATAAGAAGGCTTCAGGAAAACTTTTAAACGTTGACTGTTAACTTTAAAGATGTTACCGTCATCATCTTGGATGGTGATCACGCCATGTGACGAAGCATTGATGACGGTGTACGGTCCTTGCCATTTGCTCTTTAGTTTTCCTTCACCGAAGAGTTTGACTCAAGAGTTGAACAGAAGCACCTTATCTCCCTCCTTGAATTCTTTATATTGGATTCGGTGATCATGTTATCTCTTAGTCCTTTCTTTGTAGAGCTTGGCACTATGGTACGCCTTCTCTTGCTATTCTTCTAGCTCGACTATTTGTTTTTGATGATTTCAGTCGACTAGTTTTACATCCATATTCTAGCTTTTGATTGACCAATGAGCTCGGTGTTCAAGCTCAACAGGCAAATGGCAAATTTTTCCATAGACTAGCTAGTATGGCGACATGCCAATGGGAGTTTTGTAAGCTGTCCTATATGCCCAAAGTGCATCAGGTAGCTTATCTTTCCATCCTTTTCCCATTGCGTTAACCATTTTCTGTTGGATATTTTTTATCTGTTTATTCGAAGTTTCTGCTTGACCGCTAGTTTGAGGATGGTATGGGGTGGTAATGTTGTGCTTTTGTGGCAAAACCACCTAAAATAACGTACTTACGGAGGCGCTCGTATTCCACTAGACACTAAGCACCCCGAAAGCAAGCTACAACACGCGGTATCCGTCGGGCACACCCCAAGGGAGAACCCGAAAGATCCACATTTTCCCCAAGGATCCAATAATGAGAACGAGTTACAATACTTAATCCATTTCATACATTCAGAGTGCGTAAAAAGTACATTATTACATTTCCAAAGTCAGAGTGTAGAAATATTAAACAACAGAATAAAAATAAACATCTAGCGATAAGGAACAAGGATCCGTCTGTGTCCACCAGAAGAATCCTTCACACAAGGGTACTCCTCAAGCATTACCTGCAACGGGGGTAAATATACCCTGAGTACACAATATACTCGCAAGACTTATCCAACTAGTGGGAATAGTTTCCCTGACTCCAAGGGTATGCAAAGTTTTATGGTTTGCTAGTTTCCTACTTCTAGAAAGCGATACTAATAGTGAGTCCTTATTGATGGTATTGTTAATAGTCGTATTAATTTGTTATCTAGTCATTCTATGTAAGCACCTATTCTACTTTCAAGCAGAGGTTGAGAAATCAGTTCCATTTCATCATCTTCTAGCTTTCAGTTCTTACTATGATGCTAAATTATAGACCAGCCATACCGGAACGCCGGCGATTCGTGAATCAATGCCCCCAGCTGGGTACCCTAAAAACACATGCCCCGCTTGTACTCCAGGCACAAGTAGGATAAACCCATCACCCTCCTATCATGGGGTCCAGGTCCCCGTCCAAACGTGGACTCCAAGCCCCTGCTTCTAAGTCTTAGACTTAGTGCGGTGCAAGGACCTCCACCATCCCCGCCTCCAATCAGTCGGTCCGGAAAGAGCCGAAACCCACAACAAGAGAGCAACAAGTCTTCCCTACACCCATACCCAAGTATGTGCTCGGGATAATAAATCTATGACTTGCCTAGAGCCTTATACAATGGTCGGTCCTTAACCGACATAAACAGGGAAAAAGTGTAACCAAGCTATGCCATGTTGGCCGTAGGACCCAACCTCTTACACCCACCAATACCCAAACCATATCTCTGCCCGATCACCATTTTCCTTTCCACCATTTTATCATGAGTGATCACAATTATTACCTATTGCGAGTAACGACAGGTTACTCACGCTACCGAAATTATGAGCATAGCAGCTACTCGACCTGTACTAGTAGGACTCATAGGTAGATATATTTATGCATGTAGTTTCCATAAAATACCCAAAATGTAAATGCACATCATATATATACTCAGTGATCAGTAAAAATATGTGTTATGCATCGGGGCTTGCCTTGGGCAGGCGGTGGGTCAACAAAGTCAGCACCAAATAGCTCCGAGGCTCCCTCCTGCACGAGGATCTCCTCCTCGTACTCTTCAATGACCTCTTCATAATCCTATTCGTCCACGGGCACGAACTCTACCAACTCATGATCTTCATGCATGAAATGATGATGCAATACTTAGTAATACAAAACAACAACTCTTAAAATAAAATACGTCTATTAAGCTACTAAGTGAGTCATACCAACTAAGGTGCTAAGTTACCTACTGTTACCACTAACAAGTATGAAGCATGCCATATATTATCTTAGAAACTAAAGGTATTCTTACTCCTAATACCGATTTATTTTATATATGATAAAACGAGGGGTACTAGCTACTCTATTTATCAATCTACTCTAGGGCTATAAAAATTACAGTGAGTACATAATAATCTAATGGTCTTACTATAAAAATTTTATGGCTAAAGCTATCATCAATTTGCCACAAAAATTCCTACAAATATTAATCTACATAATACTAAGCTCTCTAATTTGAATTTATGAACCTATCATTATCACAGCTAACTGTAATCTAACTATAGTAACAGATAGCTAGCCTTTTTGAGAACCTAACAAACTTGGTTTCACTATTTTTGGACATCTACAAAATTTACTACAAATTATCAAAGTTCAGCTCAAAAATAAATTGAATAAGCATTTACTAACTTTCCGGTAATTGGAAAACTTAATTCTACTGCGCGGCCCATGTCCGTGCTGCGCGCGTGCGCGCACACGTGCTCCACTGGCGCGGCCCAACCCGCATGGCGACGGCCCACGACGGGAAGAACCCGCGCGCACCGGTCAATATGCAAAAATGCCCTCGGCCTACCCAATAATCACATGAGCAATAAGAGTACTATTCCGCCAGTCTACGATTACACAAAATAGTCCCTAGAATAACCTATCTTCGCAGTGGTGATACCCCCGGGTACCCACGCGCGCATCGACGCAGCGCGCTAGCACAGGGCGGTTACGCTGGCCAGACCGGTCCCTCCCCGCCCCCAAATGCGAGCCGATGCTCACCTAGGTGTAACCCCGAAGCGATGGGCGGCGACGCGGCGAACGGAGATGCTGTCCCGAACTCCCTCCACAATGACGGACTCCTCCAGCAATGGCGACCACGTTCCTATGAGCCAAGGCACAGCCAATGCGAATGAGCTCAAGGACGGGCATCAGTGGCTCACCCCGAACCTTCCAGACGTGGTGGATTGACCGAAGACGGACCGAGCCGAGCTGGCCATGTGCGCATGGACGGTGCAGTGGCACACGGCGGTGGCAAGGCTGCATCAGGGGAGACTAGGTGGCGGTAGCGATTTGTCAAATGTGCGCAGGGTGATGAGTGGGTGGAGGCAAAGCTGGCAGTGCAACTAATTGAACTTGAGCAGCATAGGAATGGAGACTTTCCCGTCGACGCGCGTCATGATGGTCTTAATGACCTTGCGAGAGGAAAACTCGAAATTGGAGCATGGCACGGCAAGGCTCATAGCACAATGGGGTCAGGTGGTTGGCGGACTATGCAACGGAGCTATGGACCAAGCTAATTGGATTGAGATGGCTCCACCAGGCCAAATTGAGAGGCGTGGGCCTGATGACCACGGCGATAGGGGAATAGGGGAAATGCAGGCATGCCTTGGCTCGACATTGCCATGGTGGGACGCGGCTATCAATTCGAAGCACAAGCACGCATGGGCTACAGGGCGGTGGGGGAATCGGCCAAACGCGCTCAAGACGGTGGGCCGCACGGCCATAAATCACAACCAACGATGGTGGCTCCATCCTGCGCCACAGTGGCATGGCGCTGGTCAGCGCACGTGTTGCATCGAAGTGGGTGCGCTAGCAATACAGGAATGCAAGACCATGTGTGACAAGGCGACGTGCGGGCAGGGCCAAATGTGGCCACGTGCCCATGGCACCGCGTAGGCGAGCGTGAGACGACAGAGCGACAGGCGGACGCGACGGCGGTGGCAGAGCGGTAGTGGTCAGTAGTGCATAACTAGCGGTAGGCTCGGCCAACATGGTGGCACACGGACAGGCCAAGGCAGAGGGTCCACGGCGACGGCGGTGGTGGCCGAGCGGCCTGGCCACCGGCACGGCGTGCGTGTGCATGCAAGGGAGCTTGCGTGCGTGAGCGCAACAGTGATGGTCCAGGTGTGCGCTAATGCATGGCAACGGTGGGGCAGGTGCGCACACCAAGGGTAGGCCAGAGCCATGTGCCAAGCCAAACCGAAGCCTGGTGACCGCGGCCAAATGTAGCCACCATTCCAAAACATGTCGTACACACTTTTTAAAGCTGCTAAAAAATCCAACTCGATGATCCAATTGCTAAACCAACTATTTAATGCTCGAGCTGGTATATCAGGCTACTAAAACAAACCCTAAGACTATGCCACTACTTAACCCAATTCTCCTATGAAAATTGCCGAACTTAGCTTCGTCGACCCATTTTCAGACTTAAGAAATTGACTAAGTTCTTATTAGTTTCACGTCGAATTCGATTTCCAAGCTATCAACTATGCTAGCTAGTGACTCCCATTCTCGACCGCAAGTATTTCATCGCCACCTACGAAGTTTGTACAACAAACTCTATTAAAGTGCCGGATATGCATTCTATAGCATTTTCGTTCAATAAAAATTCGTCTAGAACCCTAAGTGACACAACGCGACATGAAATATAACATTCGTTTCGCATTTTCGATGAACGTTTCGAGTGACCTGAATTTATTTACACTCTATAATTCATACATTATCATATAAACATGATGCATATGCAATGTTTTAGCAAAAATTGTACAGTGTAACACCGAGGGTGTTACAGCTTTGCCCCTAGCTCTTTCAGGAAGGCTCTGAAGGTTTTGTCTATGAAGTGAGATCCTCTATTGCTTATCACCGTTCGTGGTGTTCCAAAGCAAGGAAAGATCACTTCATGAAACATTTTCCTTGCATGCCTAGCGTTAGAAGCTCTGTAGGGTAAAGCTTCCACCCATTTTGATACATAATCAACGGCGATGAGGATGTACTCGTTGTCATGGGACTTTTGGAATGGTCCCATGAAGTCAGTGCCCCAAACATCGAAGATCTCCACTTGTAGGTTATAGTGGAGGGGCATTGCATTGCGAGTTGTAATGCCTCCTTGCAGCTGGCATTTTTTACACCTTCGGACGAACTCCTTGGTGTCCTCGTACATCGTCGGCCAGAAGAACCCGCATTGTCAGATTTTTGCTTGCATGCGGAATACTCCATAATGGCCTCCGTATGGTGCTGCATGGCATTTCTCAATGATTTGTAGACCCTTCGCCGTTGGTACACATCTTCTCAACAGACCGTAAGAGCATACCCTGTATAGATGTGGGTCATCCCAAAGGTGATGTCTGCTTTCTATTTGCAGCTTTCTTTTGTTCTCGCCTAGTGGTACGTATCCTGAAACCATGAAGTTCATGATGTTTGCGCACCATAGGTTTGAATCCGTCACCTTCAGTAGCATGTCATTGTGTAAGAAGTCATTAATTGCCAGTTCCTACATGTAGTGACTTGCAAACGTGATAGATGATCGGCGACAGTATTCTCTACTCCCTGTTTATCTTTTATCTTAAGATCAAATTCTTGGAGTAAGAGAACCCATCAAATTAATCTAGGTTTAGCATCCTTTTTTAGTGAGTAGATATTTGAGTGCAGCATGATGAGTATAAATGATAACTTTTGCACCCACTAGGTAGGACCTAAACTTGTCTATAGCAAAAACAACTGCTAGGAGCTCTTTCTCAGTGGTAGCATTGTTAAGCTGTGCTCCTATCAACGTTTTGCTAGCATATGCAATTGCGTGATGCTTCTTATCTTTGGTTTGGCCTAGGACCGTACCAACAGCATAGTCGCTCACATCACACATGATTTCAAATGGCAGCGACCAATCGGGTGGTTGGATGATTGGAGTTGAGATGAGTTCTCCCTTGATAGTTTGAAAAGCTTTTAAGCACTCATCTATGAACTCAAAAGGTGCATCCTTAGCTAACACGTTCGTGAGGGGTCTAGCGATTTGTGAAAATTCTTTAATAAACCGCCTATAGTACCCTGCATGACCTAGGAAGCTGCGGATCCCTTTTACGTTCACGGGGGGTGGTAGTTGCTCTATAACTTCTATTTTGGCTTTATCTACCTCAATTTGCCTCTCGGACACAAGGTGCCCGAGGATAATGCCTTCACGGACCATAAAGTGGCAATTCTCCCAATAAGTACCAGGTCCTTCTCTTGGCATCTCTACAAGACTTTGTCTAGATTCTCCAGACAATGGTCAAAGGTTTTGCCATAGATAGAGAAATTGTCCATGAAAACCTCCATGATTTCTTCTATCATGTCTAAGAAAATAGACATCATGCACCATTGGAATGATGTGGGTGCATTACACAATCCGAACGACATTCTACGATAGGCATATGTTCCATACAGGCTTGTGAATGTTGTCTTGCTTTGATCATCTAGGTGGATGAGAATTTGATGATACCCCAAATACCCATCGAGGAAACAGAAGAAAGAATGCTTCGCCAACCGCTCTAACATTTCATCAATGAAAGGCAGTGGGAAGTGGTCTTTCTTTGTTGTTGCATTGAGTTTTTGGAAATCAATGCACATTCTCCACCCCATGACAGTACGTTATGGGATTAACTCATTTTTGTTATTTTCAATGACCATCATGTCTCCTTTCTTGGGAACCACTTGGATGGGGCTAACCCAGTCGCTATGTGGTATGGGATAAATAATCCTAGCGTGAAGAAGTTTGAGGACTTCCTTCTTCACGTCTTCCTGCATCGCATTATTGAGCCTGCATTGGGGTTCTTATGATGGTGTGCTGGCTGGGTCAATTGGAATGCGATGGGTACAAAGGGTTGGGCTAACCCCCTTGAGGTCTTGCAAGGAATACTCAAAAACTGACCTATGTTTTTCTAGAATGTCGATGAGTTTGGACATCTCCTCATCAAAAAGCTTATCACTAATTATTACAAGAGTGTTTTTATCGCTATTTAGAAAAGCATAACGTAAGCTCGTGGGTAGGGGTTTTAGCTCAACCGGAGGTTGTGCTGGTACTTCCTTTGTGGGAAG
Organism: Miscanthus floridulus; assembly: GCF_019320115.1. NCBI lineage: Eukaryota > Viridiplantae > Streptophyta > Magnoliopsida > Poales > Poaceae > Miscanthus > Miscanthus floridulus. The sequence goes on along the minus strand of NC_089589.1, from coordinate 8,547,894 downwards.
GTCTATGATTTCTCCTAAGTCGTCCTCTTCTTCTATGAAGAGTTTTGCATCTTTTTCTAAGGACGACTTGGGGGAATCAAAGGGTAAAACCGATATATCGTCCTGGGGCGGGTTATGATAGGGGAGAGATTCTGCCACCGAGGTTTTAGCTCGAGTGATAGGAATGGTAAAAGTGTCTCTCCCCAACTTTACATCAGTGCCCCTGATGAAGGAGGCTCCACGATAAGTTTTCTAAGGGATGCCCTATCATGATGTCGAAATCCTAGATTTTGAAGACATGGAAATCAAGGGCTACCTTAGTATCCCCAAGATGTAGAGTTATATCATAGAGAATCCTAAGTCCTATTAGGCTAGTTCTTGGACTAGACCTAAGTGACTTAACTGTCGGAGTTTGGGACTTTTCTCCCACATAGGTAGATGCAAAGGCTGCAGACATTATGTTAACTCCAATAGATGGATTATACAGTGCCTTTACCCAAGTTCCTCAGATTTTGCATTGAATGGTTGAAGAAGGTACACAAATCTAAATTTCTTTAGAAGAATGTTCCACTTCTTTCGTCCATTCAGTGCTTAGAATTGTGGTCAACCCCTTTATGGATTCCCTAAGAAATTCTTTGTCTAAGGGTTAAGAGGAGTGACAGGAACTGGTGGCCTCTTTTGACATGCGTAATTCGAGGTATTTCCCAATTCTTCAAAAAAATTGTCCTCAAAATATGGAAGATCCAAAGGTTAGAAACCTTCCTCTGGGTCTTCTTGGTTTGGGTGAGGATCTCTGTAAAGATGTTATAGGTTCAGCCTCATCCGAAGAGACTTCCTCATGATTTAGCTCGGGTTCTTCATGAAGGGGTTCTAGCGGGGGAGTGTTCTCTACAATAAGATCTAGGAGAGCTTCTCCTTCCACCGTGGTTTTATGGGTAAATGAACCTTTGGCAGCTATGTCGAGCTGTAGGGCAGATTCCTTGCTAAGCCCTTACCAGAAATGTTGTAAAAGCACGTGATTGGGTATAGACAAGTCTAGACCAAATCTCGTTAAAATTGAGAATCTATCCCAAGTTGCGCTTATAGATTCCTTCTCTTTTTGTTGGAAGTTGAGTATCTCTTGTTGTAGGGTAGTGATTCAGGATATAGGGAAGAACATCAGACATAATCTATTTCATAGTTCCTCCCAATCACCAGTTACCTTCCCTACGTTGTGGGTGTACCATTGTTTCACTCTATCTTCAAGTGAGAAAGGAAACAACTTCCACCGAAGTGTTTCTTGTGGCATGCCGAAGATAGTCAGGCAAGCACAGAGCTGCTCAAACTCCCTTAAGTGATGATAGGGGTTTTTAAAATCAAACCCCCAGAAGGTTTGTTCCTGAACCGTGGTTATAAAGCTAGGGCAGAGTTCGTAACTAGAAGCTATGATTGGCTTCGAGGATTGTGGAGGTTCAACGAACTTGCCCTAGGGAGCATAAAGGATTAAAATGGTAGGTTACTCCATTGAAAAAGGGTAAAAAGAAAAGAAAGGTAAAAACAAAGGATACATAGGCAAACTAGGTTCAGAGACTAAAATGACAACCGTTCTCTAGCAACGGCGCCAGAAATACTTGTTGGTGCTTCTTAGCGTAAGCAGAAAAGTCCACAAGCGCACGGAAGTACCGTTGTATCACTTCACCCAGAAGTATTCAGGGTATCGTATTTTTTCCAAAAGGAACGATATTGTAAGTAATCTCTTGGCCAGTTTACCTAGGAGAATAAGCTAAGGGTAACTTGGGTAGTGAGGTTCTTCTAGAGGTAGATTCCTTAAGCCAAGATAACTTTGTTACTACAAACTCACTTTGGGCATCGGATTGCAACTAGTCTACCAGTCGATGCCCGTATATGGCTCTACGTTGTATCCAAACATGGGGGAGTGCAAGGGATGGACAGGGCTATCACCACCTGCCGCCTACCCCACTACCATGGGATATGGAGCAAACAAAGATACCATGTAGCTTAGACACCACGTCTACGCTAACCGCTACTACTCTAGCGTTGGCTAGGAACTTCCATCTTTATCAGGAGTCCTCTACTAGAGCACATATCATGAGGGCGGATGACCAACCCACAAGTAAGTAGTAACAAGGATAACTTTTCTTAAAGAATCAAACCAAAAGATAAACAAGAACTTCTTACTCAAAGTAGTAAGACCAACGTAGAGGTACAAGTATAGAGGGGGCCAACAAGTTTGGCACTCCGTCCACCCAAGGTACAAGGCTTGCCAAGTACAAGAGGTAGAGGGTACCGCTACTCCGCTATTCCTCCAACTCTTTCCCTATCTCACTCCCTATTATTCTAGCTAGAAGCTAAAGGAATAGAGTGTGTCTCTCTTCTTCTTCTCCAAATGTGTATATGATGATTCCATTGAATGTGAGGAGGGGGATCCTTTTATAGCTTGGAGGTCAGTTTTGCTGGTGTTTTTGGAAAGCCCGACATGCAACCATTCTAGGAGCATTGAATGCACCGCCTCCTGAAAGGTGGGCCCGAGAGGCAGCAAGGGGGGTACGACCGCACCTAGGGTGCGCCCGCACCCTGGTTGGCACCCCCCACACCACCTTTGCCAGGTGGGCTCTTGAGTGGATTTGGACTCCTGCCACGCTAGTGTTTTGGCCCAGATTTGAAGTTTGGTTGGGCTTGCTTATGTTTTGCTTGAATACGCTTTCTTGATTGCGCATTTTGATACATTTTCTCATGTTGTCTTGCAAAACATATATAGACCGAAACTTTGTGGAGAATGTGAGTTGTAAAGCCCTATTCTAAGTTTTGGTAGTCATATTTATCATATTTTGTTAAAATGTTGGCGGTAAAAATATGTGATAAGAACTGCCAACAACCTTTATAAATTGTGTGTCTTGTGTCTCTATTACCATCTAGTTCGTATCACGTGCACCTCCACTGATTCATCTACTACCATATGCATACCCCTCTATAGACTGCCGACCAGATTTCATCGATAGTGGCACACCAGATGGGAATCTTTTCTTCAACCAATGTAGCTGACAAACTCGGTATTCGGTAGCAACTCGACGTTGGCACGTAGCGGATTGCTTTCCTTGGCGAACGGCCACACGTGCTAGAGTCTGATGCCTTGCCATACGCCTCCAACAAATGCAACACGCGACAACAAGATCGGAGTCAAGCAATCTAAGAAAGGTAAGTCAAGTCGCTTCCTAATTAAATATTGTTATTAGACTTCTAGATATATCCGTATGTCTGCATGATTTCAGTTGGGAGAAACCTAATCGCATCTTGTTGTTGCTCGTGATTTTTGATCAGATACGCATCATGGTTTCCGTAGATCATGACAACTAGCAATCAGGAAAAGTGGCCGGCGATAACGCAATGTGGAGCAGTGTTTCCACCAAAGACGTTGATTGGCCATACAAGCTAATTGTAGTAGTTCAAGAGATATACAAGCACATATGCATCTAGATCTACACCAACATGCAAGCAACCTCACGTATCTTAGACATGCAAGGAAGATCTCGGACTGCGCTCTCACCTCGGTCAGATACGCCCAAGGGATTTGCCTCCCCATGCGGATTGACTCGGTCAGGCTCCGATTACGCCTGTTTGTCTACGACTCCGCATACTCGTCCGTGCAATCAAGTGAACTGTCCGAGCTATCAAGCAAGCTGTCCGGGCTGTCAAGCGAACCTTCCAAGCTATCCAAGCTGTCAAGCGAGCCGTCCGAGCTATCAAGTGAGCCATCCAAACTATCAAGCGAGCCATCCGAGCTGTCAAGCGAGCCATCCAAATCACATCCATCTACTCGAACATCATGACTCATCGGCTCCTCTACTCCACTCGGTGTCAATCAAGCTAAGTCACACTTTAATATTCTTCTAAATATTCTCCAATCTTCATACATCTCTGATGTTTCTTCATGCTATTTTCTCCATAATTATTCTCCAAATGACTTGTTTCTCCGTGTATACCATCTTGAAGATGGCACACGCTTTTGACTCAATAAATCCCCGAACAGTCATGTTGACGCTCGAATCTCCCTAGAGATGGCCCTGTCTCTGACTTCTCCCTACACATGCACGAGCGTATGTCCTTTGTGTTACAGGGGGTCGGCAGCGGCTCCTTGGCGACGCTTTGTTCTTCCTACACGCACACGGGCTCCGCGCTCTGCGTTATGGTTAACGGGCTTGCCAGGGCTGGAGACTCAGCTATAAACTAATTGTTCGGATGGTTTATATTAAATATAAACACTTCATCCAAAAATGAACATAATGTTCATCTATAACTGATCGCCGAGCTGCATTCGCTATTTCATCACTGCTAATTTTCCTCCAAGTTTCATATATTTTATTTTTACATTATGAACTACCCGTTCTACATATTTTTATTTTAGGGGCCTGGTTCTGTCAATGAGCTTATGCTCGGGGACTAGATCTGTCAGGAAGGACAAGAGGATCATCGTCTGGGTGGTCACGCCACCTGGCACTCGGACTTCACCACCGACCAACTGGTCGGACCGTTTAGCTCATGGATTTCATTGTCGACTAGTTGGTCGGACTGTTCGATGCTCACTTTTGCTCAGGCATTCACTTCACCGCCGACCAATTGGTTGGACTACTTGGCGCTCATCACCAACCCATTGATCATTTTGCTCGTCGCTTTGGCTTCATTGACAGCTATGCTGGGGACTCCTTGGCCCTTGGATTTTGCTACGTCTCATCACCGTGCTTTTATGTTGCTCCATGCTATTGAGATCAGGGAGCTGATCTTAGGTAGCACTTTTGGGGTCTTGATAAGTACATGACACATGACATTGGCAAGCTTTCATATTTATTTTCTTTGACCTTGCTACAAGATTTATTTCCTCATCTTCCAGCAGGCTCAGGGACTAAGTGGCTACACTTCACCTAACGATGAATGTAGTACTTTTTTCTGATTTACCCTCCTTATTGACTAAGGAGTCTAAGTGGCTACACTCCACCTAAGGTGAAGAATTTTCAAATTTTATCTTGAGCCCCGTACATCCTTCTGGCAAGACTTACATGTGCAAGTCCGAGGCTTGCTGACCAGTTTGCTTCAATCTTCACCGCTTAGTTTACCAGTCAAACTGGTCAGTTTTAATCTTCACCACTCATATTACCAGTCAAACTGGTCGGCTTCAATCTTCACTGCTCGACTTCATGATAAACTGCTCGGACTTGATCAAGACAGCGTCGCCAAGCGGATACAAGGCGCTCGGGGACTAGCTATGGGGGTATGACCCCCGGTATCCACAGGACAAGACATAGGCCGCACCATTAGAGGTGGCTCAGCCCACAAGATCAAGGCATGCAACGCACGACACTGGTCAACGTGCATCGTAAGGCTACAAGAAGATATTGTAATACCAAATAGGATATTTTCCTTGTAACCCTACCCCTCTAGAGTATATAAGGAGGGGCAGGGGTCCCTTAGATGATAGATAGAATCTGATACAAAATCAATACAAAATAACAGAGCACAGGACATAGGGATTTATGTCATGCTGATGGCCTAAATCTATATAAATCTTGTGCCTTGTGTCTCTGTTACCATCTAGTTTGTATCACGCGTACCTCTACTGATTCATCTACTACCATGGGCATACCCCTTGGTAGACTGCCGACTAGATTTCATCAACAGATACAGATACAGATTTAGAAGAGCAAGTACTCCTTGTAATTGAGGTGCTTGTTCTATCTTGTCATGTTGGGATGGAAGGGGGTTGGTTTAGGTAGCAGTGCAATTCAACTCCTTGTTGTATGGATAGCAATGCATTTTTACATACTTGACGCTTAAGTTTGTTTCTCTAATTTCAGGCTATGGGTTGAACAAGCCATAGAGAAGTCCCTGCCAGCAGGGCAAAAGGCAGCACCAATATGGGTCCTGGGGGATGACAATCCAAGAGAGTGAAGCCAACTAGTCGAGCAGAGTTGCAGCATCTTGTAGTTCTAGCTAGGTCCAAAAGATAGCACGCACAAGGCGAACAAAGCTATGTAAGAGACTGGTCATGTGAAGATGATCTTAGCCATGCCGAAGAGGAGACTCCTCCCCACTAGTAGAATGACCAAACTTGCAATGGTTGGTACTATCTTAGACATGTCTATAAATGAAGTCACACTATTTGATATCCATGTTACTTTTCTAACAATCTGAATGTATGAAAACCATGTAGTACCATTGCAGAGAAGAGCGAGGAAGTCGAGGCAAGCAAGTAAGGGGGTTGGGCTTCACAAAACCACCCAATCAATGGGAACAAGGATGCTCATCTCGGTTGTCAAGGGGAACAGAAGGCCACATGATCCATTGCAAGCTACCAAGTTTGCCTCAGAGGCAGGTGTAGTAGTCAGGTCTCAAGTACCAATTTTCTTGCAGTAGAAACATTACAAGCAACGGATCGAACTTTTCAATGGATTTGTGGCCAAACTATCTGTAAGTATGTATATCCTCTGTTGACATTCAACTCTGCCTTGAGCAACTTAGTAATGGATTTAATTTGCATTTAGATTTTTGTAGTTGAGGCTGGCCATTGATGACAATGATGAAGCAACAAAAGAAGCATGCACGAGTGTATTATAGTCTGTTGTACGATAGACACGGTATAGGTTCAAGCGATCTTACTTCAACAGCGTCCCCACTGATGAAATCAGAAAGACCTCTCATGTGTCTTGCATGAATGACACACAGTGGTGTGCACTTGTCCACATGTGGTTAAGTTCCAAGAACACGGTGTGTGTGTGAACTCATTTATTTCTTATCTAGTCTTTATGTGGTCTACTTGTGCTGTACTCTAACATAATTGTGGTTATGGGCAATCTCGGAGCAGAAAAAACGAAACCGTGCAAAAGTCAAGTGCCACCAGGTTATAGGATCTTGCTCCTATATTGCCCACTTGCAAGCATATGTAAGTGATGGTTGTATTACTCTTTTTATATCAAATACGCAATGCCTTTTATATCAACAGGAAGGCATGTGAAATTTTAATAGAAGGACAAAAACAAGAAGGAAATAGGACACAATCAAGAAGTGCTCGTTGAAGAACATGATCGACCTCATGAAGATGTTGATGCAGTGGGAATCTTCAATAACTTCCATACCAGTAGCAACATGGGACTGAGCGATGTTGTAAGAGAAGCAGTGGTAAGTACCTTTATTTGCTTTCCTTGAAATCTACTGAAGCCATTGCCATAAAAGAAGAAAAAGTAGGAGGAGCCTAAAGTGACACCATCATTTTGAAGTTATAATATTACAACAGTTAATATGTTACCTATGCATTGTGCTTATGAATCTCTATCGACAGTAGGCTGAGGAAGACCTATGCATTACTTGTACTAAAATAATCTCTTGGTTCTACAATTTAAGTCCTCTTCCTAATGTTTACTGTTTGGTTTTCGCAGGAAGCTATGGAAACGATACAAGCATAACCTATTACTGATGTTGTTTCCAAGGTCCTCTCCCAGGCCAGCTGTAACACCTTTTCTTTGAAGAATGGTGGTATTAGGACAAGCTGCTCTAGAATTCAGGAACGGCTTGCTGCTCATCAGGAAAGTTCAGTTGTCCTCGTCGAAAAAGTGGATCAACTAAAGAGGAAGGCAGAAAACACTGATAGAGAGTTTGAGAAGTTCAAGAAACAGCAACAGGAGGAGTATAATAAGCCCCGTGAGCATATCATGCTCTTAAGCACTGGTAACTCTTAGTCTTGTTGATGTAGTGAACATGTGGTTTGTTTGCTATTTTGATGTGAAATTTTGGCGGCTTGATATGTAAACTCTATTAGTGGTTTGCTGCTGAGCTGAACTACTGTTATTTGATTTAGATTCAATATAATTATGCACTTAGTCATTTTATGCAGTAGTGTAGATTTAAAATCATTTTCTCTGATGTAATGATTGATGTGCACATGGTAGAATCAGCACAGGCACGTTGTTAACTAAGAATCTAACACGTGGACAAACCAGTGAATGATACGTGTAACAGCCACGATAGGGCACGTGGGCCAATACAGATAAAATACGTGGTACAAATCCATCCTACCATGTGGTCGAATCAGAAAAAGAAACATGGGTAGCTCAGGGCGTGACACGTGGCCCAATAAAATACTAACACGTGGACGTACAACATCGAGACATGTGGTCGAGTAAAAGAAAGACACGTGGTGTATTGTGGTCACACCACGTGGACCAATAAAATATGACACTTGGTCCAATGAAGAAGTGACATATGACCCAACCGCAACACGACACGTGTCCCAATAGAAAACTGACATGTGGAACAACAGGGTCCTGACACGTGGTCCAGTAAGAACCTAAAACGTGCAAGAACCAGAATGGCCACGTTGTGCAATAAAAAGGTAACACGTACCCAAACCACCACCAAGGCAACCCGCTATAGCATGTACACGTGAAAAGCATCTCCAATGGAAGCACCCGCCAGCATGGCTACCCCTGTCACGCATGCCAAAGCAGTTCTATGATGATCAGTTTTCATCGTAGATCTATCCAGAATCGTCATAGAATTGCAAGAATGACGCGACTTCTATGATGAACCATTTTTCGTCATAACTTCATCATAAAACTAAAATTATGACAAATTTGGCTCCTTCAATGATGAAAGCTGATCATCATAGAAGTGGATATTTTTAGTAGTGTGTCATATGCTTTTTTTCTAAAAAATAGAAGCGTGAAGCTAGCACAGGTTAAACAATGGTTAGGGGGATGCACAGTGAATGGCTGGTGGACGAAAGCTTCTCACTCTTTTTTAGTAGTAGAGGAGGGAAAACAGGTGTATAGGTGGGTGGGTGAGTGGGTTGGGTTGAGCATTCATAAAGAAACAAAGAAAGTTTTGTAGTTTGAGACTAAAAAAAGGAGAGAACAAGTAGGGCATACCCTAGCATGAAAGAATCTTGATAGATTCCTAATCTGATGTTGGACTTAGACTCTCACTCACACCACCACCATCATTCCTCGCAGATTTCAACAATCATAATAAATAGAGAGGGTGGGTGAAAGCACCCACTCCAAGCCCTAACTATCAAACCCCTCTCAAGCCAAGGAGAGAAGAAGGGGAGAGAAAAGAGAAAATAGGCAACTAGCATGTAGACATGGAGGCTAGCATGGCAGTATTGGCGGTTGATGTAGCAGTGGGAAACACTGGATGAGAGCACCGTGTAGAGCATAGCGACCGCCTGTGATCACCAAGAGGGGCAGATCCCTCAAGTAAGGAGGCACGCCACACCATGATGGTGCGGCCATCCCGTACATCAGCAGTGACATCAATTGCCAGTGAAACGATGGGGAGATACACTACTATAGCTGGCCAGCCGACCCTACAAATCCATTTTCCAGAAATCATTTGCACACAAAAATCGCGGCTGCCAGGGTTTAAACCCATGACCTCAGGCTTGCTTGCTCCCTCCTCTTACCACTCCACCCAACACTCACTTGTGTCCATCTCAGATATTTTCTACTCATATTATGCTCAACCGACCTTAAAATCAGTGCTTGGGACTCTAAACAAATTCAAATGAAAAAGTCGTCAACTATAAAATTGCATAACTTTTCAAGATCTATAACTTGTTTTTCGGCTATCCCTCGATGAACACCTGTCGTTGTACCATCGGCAGGTTGCACCTGTTTGACAGAGACGTGACGACAATGACAATCAAGGTAATTAATCGATACCATCAATGATCGATGCATAATTAAGATGAAGAGGACACCCTACTCGCTACTATTCAAATTCGGAATATGAACAGTGCACAAGCACTCACTTGAGAGGGATGAGTGACTCCGCCACCCAACCTTTTCCTTACTATTCAAGCACTATTTAGAGCACTTATGGTTAATGGTGGATGCAGGATGCACACGTGATTAGTGAATATGCGTGATTAGGTATATGCGGGTTATGAGTATGCGTGTATTTCTTAGGATCTTTTGCAGGCTGGCGAGGCCAACAGTTCAGCCGGTCATGTGACTATGCTTGTGTCAGTCCTACTCGGTACTCACTGTATGCATCACTGGCTCGCTTTAGAACCAGGCTAACTCGGTCTTTACCCTCACTATCCCCAGCCACGCACACACAGGACTCAGGCTCTATCGTCTCCCCAGGCAGTTCCACCCGAAGAGAACACTTCTCTGAGCACATAGGGTTCTCTACAAACATCGCTATCAGGGCTAACACGAGAACAACACATGCAGAGGTTTCCCCTCTAGGGTCCCAAGCATAGAGACATCGCCCCATATGAACGAGCTTAAAGGAAGACAGGGATTAAAACAGGAAAGCTTAATTCATTTCCACAGAGTAAGTTTACATACGACTTTCCCTTTCGGGAAACCCAAATACTTAGCACAAACCTTAGGGATTACCTTACATGCACAGAAAGATCGATGAGACTTCCTTTATTCTCTAATTTACAGCGGTGGTGGAGTAATACAATTGTAGTAGTGGAGTATTTCTATTAGCGGTGGACGACCTCAGAGTGTTCCTAAGATCGTGGTCTTCATGGTGTATGTGGGAAAGTGGAGTGGTGGTGGAGTGGTGTCTTCGGTTGATGTGTTGCCGGTGGTGTATGAGAGCGCGGTGTCAAATGCATGCGCCCGGCTTCTCTCTTTATAGCACGATTGCACGAAGGGAGCCTTCTGGATTGTCCTTTGTGCTTATCTTCTGGAGTTCCTTGGAGGTGAAGTCTTCAATTATCATCCTTTACTGTTGCCTAGACAGCTGGACGGTGCTGGGTCCTCAATTATTATCCTAGCTACAGTAGAGTCACTGTATATTCCTTTTACGCTGTCTTTTGTCGCGCACGGTCTTATCCTTCTGGATATTCTTTGGTATGGTCTTCTGTATTGTTTATTGCCTTTAACTTATATTTTCCTGAAGCATATCTACATATTCTTTCTTCTGTATTTGGCGAGTATTTGTGTTGCTTTTGTTTTAATATAGCACCCCATCCTAACTCAGATACATATGTCTCTATAATGAAATAATTATCATTTATATGTGTGTGTATATATATATATGTGTGTGTGTATACATATATATATATATATATATATATATAGAGAGAGAGAGAGAACTCTTACCCTGTAGCTGGCTACAAAATAACTTATTCTGTAGCCACTTTGAGTTACGATAATTACTATGTTAATTTATGAGATTACAGTAACTCCATACTAAGTGGTTTACTATAACGTTATGGTAAATATCTCCATGTGTTATAGTAACTTAACTATCGTAAATATGTATTGATATTATCGTAAATTATTATATAAAATTATCGTAAACGGAGGTGGCTACGGAATAACTTATTTTGTAGCTGGCTACTGAATATACTCTCCCTATATATATATATATATATATATATATATATATATATATATATATATATATATATATATATATATATATATATATATATATATATATATGCCGCGTCGTCCAGGTCGACCGATATATATGTATATATGCCGTATGCCGTCCTGCCGCGTCGTCCAGGTCGACCGATCCCCGGCAGGCCGATTATTGCAGCAGACAGGGGCGCAGGGCAGGGAGAAATGGGGAAGGTCTCTGGGGACGTCGTGGTGTTCCTCGTCATCTTCCCTCTAAGCATGAACATCTGCTTCTTTCTCGCGGGCATCCAGTTCGGGCGTTTGCTGGAGAGGGAGGCGAACAACAGCGGCGGCGTCGAATTCACCTGGCGAGGAGCACTCGACAACGTCACGAAGGTGATCGATCGATAAATCATATCGTCGACGATAGCAATGGCTCCTGCTATCTTTGTTTCATAGCCAAAAAGAATTGCTTATATATATATGAAGTAGTACTAGTAGCAGTATGGATTATATATAAATAATGGATGGTGGTGGATTGCATTGCAGCCGAGGGGCGTGATCAGCGTGGGGCCGTGGGGTGGATCCGGCGGGCAGCCCTTCTACATGCGCGGCGCCAGCGCTCCTCGCCTTCGTAGCATCGTCCTCTACCATTCCGGCGCCATCCACTCCGTCGCCTGCGATTACACCCTCGCCGGCGACTATGAGGGGCCACCGCCCCGGGTGGCTGGTCCGTGGGGCCTCCCGCATTCCTACGGCTCCAGAGGAGTTCGTACCGAGGTACCGTACCGACCGCCCAGATAGATCACGTTTTCTTGCAATCCTTGTATGCATTTCGGTTGGTTTGCAAAGTTGCGCAAACCATATGAGAGTACGATGGGTAGATTGACATGCATCTGTGAATTCTCTGTGCAGATCGACCTGCCTTCAGGTGAGCACATCACCGCAGTGGAGGGGACGACGGGGCACTTCGCGAACGTCCTCGGCGTGGTGATCACCTCGCTGACGTTCCGCACCAGCTCCGGCAGAACGTACGGGCCGTACGGTAGCGTGGCCGCAGGGTCGCACTACTTCTCCGTCCCGGTGGCGGACGGCGCCTGCATCGTCGGCTTCTGGGGACGCTCTGGCTGGCTTCTCGACGCCATTGGGGTTTACATGAAGCCTTCTTGCTCATCATCGTCATCAGACACGGCGACTCCTACCAGCAAGAAGGTGAAGGCTGTTGCAGGCGTTCCGGCGGCATAAGAACCAAGGTGGTCAGCAAAGATGTAACTATCGTAACTTAAAGTTTAATTTGTAGTGGGGCCATGTTGGCCAGTGCTACGAGGGCTCCTGTAGTGGCCTGGATGTTTAACTTGAGATTGTTCGGTTGGACTAATCAGGGATTCCATGGACCTGCTGGCAATGTTGCCTTCGGTCACCATCACCTGTTCCTACCTTTTCAGTTCGGGCCTGCTGGTCATGTGACCTTCGGCCTTTGGTGAACAAAATTTGTATTGGACCCGCCTGCTGACCTTGCTGTCTTCGGCCATGGTACTTCAGTGATGTTGCTGCAGTTAAATTACTTTGATCAGATTACTTGTCTTGTTAGCTGCTGGATCCATCTGAGAGGGGTAGCTGGTTTATCTCTTCCAATCCCTGTAACAGTTCCTTCACTTGGGAGTTTGGCTGCAGTGGTTGTTCTTTATATTAGTGTCACAAAGTAATTGCACTGTCTTATGTTGGAATGTGAGGGGATTTAATGGCAGCGCAAAAAGATCAAGAGAAATGTAATCCTATCATCAGGGGCAACCATAGTGTGCTTCCAAGAAACTAGGATTGAAAATTGGACTCGCAGCCAACTAATAGGGACGATTGGGATGGACATGACAAACAACTGTGTGACGCTGCCTGCCGTGGGGACGGCGGGAGGCATTCTTATTGCAGCATCGGAAGGATATTTTGGACTGCAACCAGCAGGAACCACGCAACACACCATCAGTGCGACTATTACTATGCTCGCAGAAGATGTAACATGGAGCATAACAGGCGTGTATGGACCGCAAACCGACCCGGAAAAGAGAAACTTTCTTCAGGAAATAAGATCCTTAAAACAATCGATGAAACCGGAATGGCTCATTCTTGGGGATTTTAACCTTATTTACCGAGCACAGGACAAGAATAATGACGTATCAACCTAGCTATGATTAATAGGTTCAAACGCACGATTGATGACCAACAGCTGCTGCGGTTAGAAATGCATGGACGCAGATTCACTTGGTGCAATGATCAACAATTCCCTACAATGAGCAAAATCGACCACTTGCTAGCCACCACGGAATGGATAGATTTATTTCCACACAGCGATCTGCAAGCTATGGCTTCTATGGGCTCCGACCATTGCCCCTTGATCCTTCAAGGAGACAACCAAAAAGATTTTTACGGAGCATTCAGGTTGGAATCGTAGTGGACCAAGATGCCGGGATTTATGGAGGCTGTTAAGGAGGCTTGGCATAATCCAGTGAATAACCAACACCCCTTTGCTTAGACTACACGTCAAACTCCTACGCACAGCCAAAGCTCTGAAAGCATGGAGACGCAGAAATTACAGTAATTGGAAACTAAGGACTGCAATAATACAGATGATCCTTCTGGAGCTAGAAAAGGCTCAGGAAAGAAGGAACTTGTCACAGGAGGAATTAGAATTCAAGAATTTTCTGAAATCTAGATTGGTGGGGCTGGTAGTAATCCAAAAATGCAAGGCGAAGCAGCACTCACTACTACCAAAAAACTTAACTGAGGCGTTTGGCAAAGAGGTTCGGAGGCAGGCAGGCTTTTGAACCGCCTCGGTTAATGCCTTTGATTAACCGAGGCGGTCGTTTTTATTAACCGAGGCGATCATAATTAACGGCCTCACAAAATTAATTTACGGAGGCGGTATATTAACCGAGGCGGGCCTTATAAGAGACCCGCCTCTAAAATTCAGGCCATTTTTAGCAGCCTCCGTAAAAAGGCCTAAAGACCAGCAGGCCCAAGAGGGCCGTTACCTATGTGCTGGTATATAAGCAGCACTTAGGGTTTGGGAGTCTTCACTCACTCAACCCAACTCTCTCTCTCTCTCTATGTGGCCGAGCACTTAGGGTTTGGGACTCCCAGCACGGCCGAGCGGCCAGCGTTCTCACCCCTCTCTCTCTCTGGATGGAGGCAGCGGTCGGCGAGCAGGGCGGCAACAGCGGCGGAGAGTGCGGGCGGAGCGGCAATGGCGGCGCCCATGAGCAGGGCGGCAACAGCGGCGCGCGCGGCGAGCCTCCTCAGATCCGATGCCCTTCCTCACCCCCGAGCGCACACGGCCCTTCCTTACCCCGCGCGCGGTGAGCCTCCTCGGATCCGGCGCTCGTCGGCGTGGTGACGCACCCCGTCGCTCCTTCGTTCCCCCGCGGATCTGGCCCTTAATGTCAGCGTGGCTAAAGGCAACCGCCTGATCGAGGCGTAACCGCCTCCGTTAATCGACCCTTAATGAAGACGGACGCCTAAAGCAGCCTGCCTCTGTTAATTGTTAATCAATGCGGGTGCTTGGACGGCGGCCTAGCCGCCGGTTAACGGAGGCGGCCGCTCGGCGGCTTGACCACCTCGGTTAATAAAAAGGGCACCACCTCTCAAAAATCATTTGTGTAGTAGTCACAGTTATGAACCGGCAAGGATATTGTGGTTTCGATTGGTACGTAGTGAATACATGTACCCTACTAATATTAATATATATTTTTGTATCTTTATTAAAATCTTGGATAACAATGCCCGTACAAGCAAAGCTACCAGCCTACCACGCAGCACGAAACGCAAATATCAAACCGCTACGAAGGATAAGGCTGAAGGGAAACCAAACCTTACCCTTGAGCATGCGACCTTCCCATTGCTCCTAGAGTAGGCATAGTTAAACCCCTTGTACACCTTGTGGACTTGCCTTGCAATCATCATCCCATCTCACCTTCTTACACCACCCACAAACCAAATCGAATCTGTGACGATGCGAACGAGGGACGATGAGTGGATGATCTTGATAGGTTCCTACCCTCCCTGAACTTCCACGAGGGGGAAAACCCCATAATTGACTGCCGGATGGATATAAAAATCTCGACCCAATATCAATTTACTTATCATCATCACCGTGAGCGAGCATCGCCCCACGTACAGTACCACAGCTAGCACACTGCACACAGTGCACACCACCAGCATGCATGAGAGATGAGATGAGGTGAAGCGATGGAGCTGCATGCATGCACTTTGTATTTGCAACAATGCATGCATGGTAGCTAGCAGTGGTCACACTCACATGATATAAACGATGACGATGATGGGATGCGGCGGGATCGGAGGCATGTTGTCGTAAGTTGTAACTGCCGCGCACGCCCCGGCGCCTTGCTAGCATGCGTCACAGCAGGTCGACGATCCATGGTGACAACACCCAAGACACGTACGCGTGCGCGCGTTTGTGCGTGCTCTGCTCCCGCTCCGGTGAGGAGGCCAGCAGCGGCGTTATAGTTGGTTCTCCATCGTGTATGCATGCCCGCAGGTACATGTGTATTCGGTGTTCGATCTATCGACGTGTTCGTTGCACGATGCATGGCCTGAGCTAGCTAGTGCGCGCGCACACACACACTTGATGACATCGCATATCCATGTGTACGCTCAAGTAAACTCGATCGAACGCCAGCTCACCCTAGCTCTCCGCCTCAGGTATTATAATTAGTAACGTCGTCGATCGAGTAGCATGCATGGGCCGGCCGGGAAGATACATAGATAGTAGATCGAGTGATCGACGGCAAGGCTCATCCGACAGCATTGCACGCGACACGCAGGCAAACTAACACGACAGGTCTAATGCATCGGCTCGCCCGGCACCAGATGGAGGCATCCACCAGGCTGGGGCAGGGAGTGGGTGTAACACCCTGAAATTTTGACCTAGTTTAAAAACCACTAAAAATTTGAACTTTTTAAAACTCTGCCTAATAACCTAATCACCTAAATAGATAACCGAGTAATTAGTAATAAATAGGCCAACCTAGAAATAAAACTATAGAGTAGAAATGTGTGCTTGAGTGTTTGCTTGAGCATACGGTGGCATACCTTGCATACATGCATGTTCAAATTTGAATTCAAATTGCATTTAAACATAAAATAGGGAATCTGGGAAAAAGAAAAAGGAAAGGAAAATGGAAAATGAGCAATGGGCTCATTCCTCCCCCTCGGCCCACGGCAGCAGCCCACTCCCTTCTCCCTCTCCTCTCCCTCCCCTCCGCGACTTGGGCCAGCCCGTCACCGCGCCCATCTCCTCCCTCTCCCTCTCTCGCTCGCTAGCAGGTGGACTCCGGCTGTCAGGGCCATTGTCTGCCTCAGGCCAGCGACGCAAATACCGCGTCGCCGCCCGAGCTAGCCGGCCCCGCCACCACTGCCTCGCCCCGGCAAAAGGATAGGCTCGTGAAGATCTTTTCGCGAACCCACACCACCTCTCCTCTCCTCCCTCTCTCTCTTCACTGCTCCTCCCTCGACACGCCATGGATGAGCCCGAGCTCTCTCAGCCGCACGCATGGGCAAGCCCGCACTGTGGCGAACCAACCTAGCAGGAATAGGCACGTGTGCGTGCCCCGGTGAGCTCAGCGGGCGAGAAAATATCTCGCCGCCGGAACCGACATGGCCGGCCTATAAATAGGCCCGGCCATTGCCGCTCCGACCCCACCAGCTTCGCCTTGGGCTGGAACACCTCATCTCCCCCTCCCCTCCCCCTTTCCTCTCCTTCTTCCTCTGTTTCGGTTTTCTCCAAATCAGGAGCTACCGGCGCCACCGGAGCCGCATTCCTCTTCCTCCCTCCTTGCTGCGCCTTTGGTCAATTGGATAAGCAGGTGAGTCCCTGAGCTCCCCCTCTTCCTTCTGCCTTAGCTAGTTAGTGGTCTAGGTCCCTGTGTCGCGATGCCGCCGTGCACCGCGCTCCGCCATGCCGCCATGCCCGCCGGCTAGCCGACGTCAAGGCTCGGCTGGACTCTAGAGTACCCTGTCGCACTCACCGTTCACCCACGAACACGCATGTGTAGTTGGTTAGGATAGTTAGGGCCATTTTCATTGAGCGGCGTCGCCGCGGAACCTCCGGCGAGTCGCTGTCGTCACCTCGGGCACCCGCTGTCGCCGGCAAGGTCACAACCGGCTGCGGCGTGGCCTCCCGAGCCCCGTCCACCTTTCACCCATCACCACCGAGGCCCGAAGTCACCGACGTGACTCACTCTGGCGAGCTCGGCACCTCTCTCACCTGTTCCGTCACCGGTGTGGCCGTCTCAGCTGCCGCCGTCTCTCCTTCCCCCTTCCCTCTAACTCTTTGTCTTGTGGGGCCATCCGGCAACGGCGTAGCCGTTACCGTCCCGTCCTCTCCCTCTCTCTTTCTTCCTCTGTCACGCAGGCCCACGGTCGTAACGCCGCTAGCGCTGTCACCGCTGACATGGCGGCCTGGCCCACCTATCATACACACACACAGAGCAGGGTACAGTTAGGAAAATGCTAGGTGCACCTGGTTAGTGTACACAGAAGGCTATAAAACCACTTTCCTAGCTTAGAAAAATTTCCAGAAAATTTGTAAATAAAATAGATGCATTAAGGAATTTAACCATATAGTTCACACACATTTTAATGCGCTAGAAAATACATATAAAATTCCATCTAGATAATTAGCTATGAAATAAACTTATAAAATGCATATCTTTTGCATCCTAACTCCATTTTAGATGAAACCACTTCTAAAATCCACCTAATATCTAGCTCTATGCATTCACCCTAGTGCCACCATATTGTTCTATGTTTGCTTTTCCCCTTTTCTTTTGCGTTGGCGGTAGTCTTGTGCGATAGCTACGCCGACAAGCTACGGTGACTACCGGGAAAGTGAGGACCCTGACTACGAGATCATGCCGGATGAAGTCAACAGCAATGGCAAGTCCTAGCTCCACTCCCCTCTACCATCTTGCTTAAACAACTTGCTTAATCATGATCCTCAAATATGAGCTCGGTTATTAAAATGATTAGTGTTGAAGTAAGATAAATGTTCATTTTGTTATATTATGAGCTCCATGACACCGAAGAACTTAAGGATAAAATGACTAGAATTTAAAACTTGGTAAACCTAAAACTAAATGCAGTCAGGGGTGAGCGGGGATAGCTTATGCGGGATAAGTTATCTTGGCGGGAATGCCTGGATAGGGTTCCCGGGGAGATGCTCATCTTGGTCACATAAGGACCGGTTCGTAGTCCCTCTCGCCTAGTGCGATGTTATGTACAGCCACATGTCTATATGGGTAGACTGAATCTCACACCCCGTTGGGCGGAAGTATAGTTCCTATTAGGAGGCTGGTGTAGGCAACGGAATATCAGGAGCAGACATGGATGCTATGTGATCTTTCATGGTCCGGTTGGCATGGATGCTACGTAATATTCCACGTTAAGTCCCTTGATTTTGGCCGCATTCGAACCCATGATTATTATTGACTCTTGTGATGATTAGGTATCATCATGTTGGGCCTGGTTTTTGTGTTTCCAACCCCTGAGAAGCTATGGTAGGGTTATATGGAAGTCTAGGGTAGCACCCAAGTGGGCACGGGGTCTCGTTAGGTCTATTTAAACCACGGATCATGGAAGGGATAGTGCCTATCATGTGAGAAAATGTGTACACCTCTGCAGAGTCACTCAAATCTATTCGAATAGCCACGTCCTTGGAATGGGCAGATGCTAGGACGGGATACTATGATTAGATTTACTTTTATGTGTAATGAAACTGGTAACTAACACAAAGATGACACTAACCCGAGAACTAGCTGGGATGGTAATGCCCCACTAGGACCCAACCCTTAATTATAATTATCGCCACACCTCTATTTCCACCCTATGGTTAGGGCTTGCTGAGTACGTAAGTAATCACCCGTTGTTGACACACACAGACTTCGGCACCGAAGAAGACCAAGGTTACGACGAGGAAGCGCACCACGAAGATTACGAGTTACGCGAAGAGTCCAAACGTAGGAGATGACATCGAAGCTAGGGTTTCAGCCGCGCTCGAGCTTGCCTGTGGAATAGGTTATCGCTACGCTATAGAATACCATCATATTAGAGACCACCATGAATAAGTGCCGCCCTGCGGCAATAGTTTTCCGCTAGCTCTATAAGCCTACAACTACGCCATTCAGGCTACGGTTGTAAGACCCTTATTAGATATTAATAAAGCTCGGAACCTTTCTTTTTAGCTGTGTACCAATTCCGTTGATCCTGGCGCAAGTACAGATGCACCTAGGACTCTCAGAAATGAGGGGCCAACAGTGGGGGTTGGTACGACTCATGTATCTGCTGGAGCCACCTTCTCTTGGCCTCCTCTTTCCACACCGTATCCACGCAGCCACTGGCGATCTTGTCTGGGTGCCACCTCTGCGTATGGGTTACTTGGTTTATTTACCTGCATATAGGACAAATTTTCTTCGTTAATTACAACACACATGTGGCATCATATTTATCTCCTAATCAATTTGCTTGTGTATAACAATCCGCTAAGTTAGTAGCCGATACTAATGGGAGTTCTGTTAACCAGTCTTTGTCATCTCAACCTGGAGAATTTCCGTTTTCTAAATCTACTATTGTTTTCCTTCCTCCCTCACTCCTCATTGCAATCCAGAGTAGGGGCGCATAGCAAATCAACTTGCTTAAACAACACTCACACGAGTATCACTAAGGCACAAACAACGCGTCTTATTTTACTGCTAACTTATGTTTGTAGCTGAGTTTGATGTTTTTTTCATCTAATAACAACACCTCATCTTCGTCTGCTAGGATTGCAATTTCTTTCTAAACTATTTAGGGTCAGTTTCGCGGGACTCTAGCTCCTCTTGTGGCCAATTTATAAAGTGGAGCTGAAGCTATTTTGGAAAACATTTGCCAAAAACAGCTCCAAGAGTAGTTTTGTTATAATTTATGCCAAATTTGTGAAGAGGAGCAAGAAGCCACAATTTTGTGGTTCCACCAGGCTCCTTCACCGGAGCCTTTTCTTGGATGGTCGTTTGGCAAGGCTTTTGCAGATTTATGGTTAGTATGGACATAAAGAACCCTTGACGGACCATGATAGTCTTTCTGCAGGCATGTCAATATTTGGCAATCTGCCATTGAGGACCGATTGATTATTGTTTTCCTTTTTACTTGATGTCAGATTTTTGTTGAAAATTTTGATAGAGTGGAGAGGTTGAATCCCTTTTTGCTAGAGGTCAGTTCATATTTTTCTGATACCATTTTTTGGAGGGAAATCGAAGGCAGCTCACGTCAGACGCTTTTTTTCCTAAAAATAGATGCCTGAAGCTAGCACAGGTTAATCAATGGTTAGGGGGATGCGTAGTGAATGGCTGGTGGACGAAAGCTTCTCACTCTTTTTTAGTAGTAGAGGAGGGAAAACAGGTGTATAGGTGGGTGGGTGAGTGGGTTGGGTTGAGCATTCATAAAGAAACAAAGAAAGTTTTGTAGTTTAAGACTGAAAAAAGGACAGAACAAGTAGGCCATACCCTAGCGTGAAAGAATCTTGATAGATTCCTAATCTGATGTTGGACTCAGACTCTCACTCACACCACCACCATCATTCCTCGCAGATTTCAACAATCATAATAAATAGAGAGGGCGGGTGAAAGCACCCACTCTAAGCCCTAACTATCAAACCCCTCTCGAGCCGAGGAGAGAAGAAGGGGAGAGAAAAGAGAAAATAGGCAACTAGCAGGTAGACATGGAGGCCAGCATGGCAGTAGTGGCGGTTGATGCAGCAATGGGAAACACTGGAAGAGAGCACCGCATAGAGCATAGCGACCGCCTGTGACCACCAAGAGGGGGTGGATCCCTCAGATAAGGAGGCACGCCAAACCATGATGGTGCGGCCATCCCGCACATCAGCAGTGACATCAGTTGCCAGTGAAACGATGGGAAGATATAGACACAAAACCAATTTGACTATAGGTTTGTGATAGACCCGCACTACTACAGCTGGCCTTTGTAGGGCGGTTTACCCAGCTGCCCCTACGAAAGCGTGGTTACAAATCACTGATTTATAGGGGTGGTTCGTCAGCCGTCTCTACAAATCCATTTTCCAGAAATCATTTGCGCGCAAAAAACGTGGCTGCCAGGGTCCAAACCCGCGACCTCAGGCTTGCTTGCCTCTAACCACTCCATCCAACACTCACTTGTGTCTATCTCAAATATTCTTTATACTCATATTATGCTCAACCGAACTTAAAATGAGTGTTTGGAACTCTGAACGAATTCAAATGAAAAAGCTGTCAACTACAAAGTTGCATAACTTTTCGAGATCTATAGTGTTGAAACTAGTGGTTTCAATCTGCGTGGCGGAGACCGAGGCCTCCGCCCGTCGGACGGTCGGCCTCGGGCGGAGGCTCGGGATACGAACGATAGGGGGGAGAGTGGTGAGTAAGGGAATGACACGGAAAACTATGGTTTCATTAACTCGTTCACCAACCAACCTCCACGGTTACAAGTGTCCCCTATTTATAGGACTCAACTACCACATAACAGAATTTATTACAATGCCCCTCAACTGCTAGAGTACATTCCTAGAATATTCTGCCGCTAGCCTCTTGCTCGCGGGGCAATCCTGCCATACCGTCTCCAAGTAATGGGCTTCCATGAGCAGTCGGCCCACTGTAGCTTGGTCTTCGGCCCAAAGGCCTGGGTCCCCGGCGCTGGCCTTCATCTCCCGAGGCGCGCCGCTGCCTCGGCGGGTCTCCGCCGGACGGTCGGAAACGTTATCCGCGGGTCTCCGCCCGGCCGCGCGGGGGCCATGGTTCTCGCCGCTGGCCTCCGCGTTCAGGGGCGCGCCGTTGCCTTGGAGAATCTTCGCCGGTCCGGGCGGAGGCATCACCCGCAGGTCTGCGCCCGGCCGCTGGCCTCCGCCTTCAGGGACGCGCTGTCACCTTGGAGAGTCTCCGCCGGTCCGGGCGGAGACATCATCCGTAGGTCTCCGCCCGGCCGCGCAGGGGCCATGCTGGCGCGCTTGCGCGGACCGCAAGCGCCCGCGCTAGAGTACCTGCGCACACTTAGGCAAGATAGTTTGTTTGATTAGTTTAGAGATAAGGCGGCATCCGCCCGTAATACCGCAGACGCCCGCCTGAGCGATCGGCGGGATGCGTGCCTGGCCTTGGCGGAGTCCGCGATGAAAAGGAGATTCAGCACCCCTCGAGCATAGCCGGGAAATTTCCTTTAGTCAGCGCCAGGTCTCCGCCCTAAGACGGTCGAAGACGCCTTGGCGACACCCCGCTGCCGGGGGCCTTCGCCACCCGCCAAAGCCATGTTACAACAGTTCCCCCCTTTTGAGGCCATGGTTCGCCGGAGCGTGCCGTGAGCTCAAAACGCCTTAGCCGAAGGCGTCTACGGGGGCGGAGGCCGCCTTCGGTGTCTTCGAGCGAGGCCCCGCTACTTCCCCCCTGGCCCGCTCTGGCGTAGCCGTTGGTCTCGTCGAGAGTAGCCGTTGGGCGGCAAATCTAGCCGTTGCCCTATGTTACGGCCGTTTCCGCTGTGTTAGTGTCCGTTGCATTCCCTGTGACTTTTTCGGAGGTGACCGTTGTGCAGCGGGCGAATCTTCCGGAGATGACCGTTGTGTGGCGGGAGTCGGACCGCCTGCCCGCTGCCTATATAAGGGTGCTTTTGGCGGCGGGGTCCCCCCCCACACCGCTCACTCGCTTTCATTGCGTTCGAGAAATCGCTCTCTGCCCTCTTCGCTTTCGCCTCTTGCTGCCCTCGCGCGTTCCGTCTTTCTGTTCACGTCTCGCGCTTAGGTTGCTGTCGTGGTGGCTTTCCTTTCTGCCTCTGCCCAAACTCGCCGGCCCGCCTTCTCCAGACCCTACCGCCACCTTCTCGGCGTTAGGGCCGTCGGCTAGGGTGCATGCTTTGAGGAGTGCATGCTTGCCTCTGCCTCCGCGTTGGAGTTGGAAAAGCTAGTGGAGGAGGATTTGGGGAGTGTCTCCGCGTCTATCGGAGACCTGATCGCCGCGGACTCCGGAGACATGGCGATAAAGTCTTGGGACTTCGGCCCGTCCTCTATTACTGAGGAGGCAATCCCGGAGATGCTGAAGGAGTCATGTTTTCCTTCTTCTAGGGTGAAAATCCCTCCGCCGGGTCAGATTGTTCCGGAGCCGGAGGAAGGATACGCGGTGGTCTTTCGGGACTTCTTCACCTGCGGCCTCCGGTTTCCTTACATTCCCTTCCTTCGCCGGGTGTTGGAGACCTTCAATGTTCAGCTCCATCATCTGACTCCCACTGCTTTCCTAACACTTAGCAAATTCTGCTGGGCGTGCGTCTCTTATGGTGCCGAGCTGGATGTGGACACCTTTTGCATGTATTATGAACTGCAGAAGCAGCCGAAGAAGAAGAAGGAGGTGCGAGATGGCAAAGAGGTGGAAGTGACCTATCAGTACAGTAGTTGCACTTTCATGTCTAAGAGGAACCAAGGCGTGGACCGCCTGGAGATCTCTTTTTGCCAGAAGGGCAAGTGGGACCGTGGCTGGCTCGAGCAATGGTTCTACGTGAAGACTTACGGGGTCCGCAGCACAACTGAGGATGGCGAGGAGGTCTTGGAGTATCCATTGACTTCTCGGATGGAGGAGATGGCGCCACACACGCGCGTGGATCCGTCGGAGGAGGTGTCTCCGACGTGGGAGGCCTGTGATCAGGCTTTTGCGGTAGCGTGCCGCTACTCTGGTGGCCGCGATCTGGTGGAGGAGATCATGGCCTCCAACTACTGGCCCTTGGGCAAAAACAACCTAGCTTTTCAGCTGGAATAGGTAAAGGTTCCTGTTTTCGGCCCGGAGGCCGGGATTCCGTTCCCCCGCTTTGGTCGGTCTTTGGGGGAGGGGGTGATGGAGGACGGTTTCGTCTCCGAAGTCGAGGAGGCCGCCATAGGGTTGGTTGGCAAGATTTCCAAGCGTGAGTACATGTCTCGGATGGCCGTGGCAGGCACCATGTCGCGGCTCAATTGAGTTTTTGAGGAGGTCGGGATCATCTACCGAGAGCGCGAGGTTCCTGCTGAGGTCCTGGCCTCGATTGAGAAGAAGAAGAAGAAGGCCTACGCAAAGAATGTTACAGCGGAGGCCGAGTCTAAAAAGAGGAAGGGCGCCGTCGGCTCTCGAGCACCTATGAAAAAGAAGAAGAAAAGCGGAGCCCCGTTGATCGCGCTGGCCTTGTCTTCTGCTGGCAATGCGGGCGCTGCCTCCGTCGGCAGTGAAGACGTTGAGAGCTCCTCCACCCCATCAGCGGACACTCGAGTTGCGAGCGGAGGGGATCACGGCTCTCTCGTAGCTCCGGTGTGCCCGACGAGCGGGGCTGTGAGCGGTGCCAGGCGTCCGGAGACCGGCGTTGTCCTGGCGCGCTCCTCGCATGGTGCTACGAGCGTCGGCGAACAGCCGGAGGATAGCGCCACCAAGCCTATGCCCGACGTTCTTGGCGGGCTGTGCTCGAGCTCCGAAGAGGACATGGAGGCCATCCTGCGGCATGTTCCTTCGTCCTCTGCCACTATGGTGCCTTCGCCTGTACCTGCGGCCGACGTAGGGCGGCTGGAGGCCGCTCTTGCTGAGGAGGCTCTAGTGGCTCGGCCTTCTTCGAGCCCTCCGCCCGCCGGGCCACTGGCCAAGGAAGTCCGCCCCTTTGGGCCTTCGCCACATGATACGGCGGAGACTTCTGCTCAGAGGGCGCGGCAAGCTGCCCTGCCTCGGCTCTTTATGAGTAAGTTTGTTTGGTGCACATCCTTATGTTTATTGTCTTCGCCCAGTTCATTCCTTTGCGTATTGTGCTAAGTGACAATACTATGTGTTTGCTGCTTCGCAGGTGACGTCATGGCTAGACTTCTCACCCTAGAGGAGCGAGCAGCCGCTGCTGGTGCTAGGTTCGGTCCGGGGCAACCGGGGCTGACGGCGTCGGGTCCGAGTAAGTAAAAATGTTTTCATTTTGATCATCATCTGGCCTGTTTGTGATCTGCCCTCTGACCTAAGCTGTTGTTGTTGTTGTTGTTGTTGTTGTTTTCTTTATGTAGGCTCCTCCGACACTTCTATCTCAGGTTGGGAGGAGTGTTATCTTGCCGTTCTTGGAGACGTCGGAGGTGGTCTTTGGCTGTTGGTGCGTTTAACGTGAGATTTGCTTTTCTCACCTCATCGTTTCTTGTTTGTTTGTTCTTCTTTGAACAGATCGCTTCAAACAGCGTCTGAGGGATATGGATTTCTTCCAGCTTCTTCGCGTTCACCTGGAACACCAGAGCCTAGTGCGTCTCCGGCGGTTTTGCCCCTTTCCTTGTTTTATTATTTTTTGTGTACGCTCGTTTCTAGACTTGTTCTTGATTCCGTTGCTGATCGCTTTGGGTTTTTTTTGTCGTAGGGGTATCACACGAGTGTTGTTATGGAAGAGCGCTACACCCGTGGGGTCTCCGACCGTGACGCCGCGATCGAAGCGCTCAAGGTGGAAATCGAGCGCCTGGAAGGTGAAAAAGGGAGTCTGTCGGACTCTCTCACGGCTCTCCGCCTGTCTCTGATGGAGAAGGAGCGAGAAAAAGATGGCTTGAGGGTCGATCTCGCCAAGGCCCGGGAGGCAGAGGTTTTGTCCGCTGAGCAGGCCCGTAGGGCGAATGAGCTGGCCGAGGGTCTCCGGCGAGAGCTTGCCTCCGAGAAGGAGTCCACAGCAGCGGTGAGGGAGCAGCTTTCTCTGACGATGAGGCATTTGGACTCGGTCAAAGGAGTCCTCCCTGCGACCGTCGGTCACTACCGGGCCACCGTCGCCGAGCTTGGAGGCGAGACCTCTGCTCCTCCGGAAGAAGACAGCGTGTACACCCTCGCCTCCTGGCAAAAGCGTCATCTTGCGAAGCTCCCTGGTCTGATCAACGGTTGCACGGACTACGGGGCGCTAGCGGGAGTGGTGAACTATGCCAAACTTTTGGCACGCGGCGGGTGTACGCACACTAAAAGTATTCCAGAGGGGGCGCTGCCTGGTCCAGAGGAGCTCGGTGAGACCTCGCTTGGTTTGCGAAAAACCTTGAGAAATTTCATCGGGCACTTTTGGGCTCCATTTGGGAGATCTGCTGCCCGGAAACTGGCGGAGGATAAGAGGGCGAAGGTACTTATAGTCTTTGTAGTCGCCCTTTTTTTTCTTTTTTTTTGATGCTGCGGAGGCTTTCGTTGCTTTTGCCCCTGACATTCTAGCCTACATTGCAGGATGCGCAGAAGGGTCTTGCGGGTAGGCCTCCGTCGGTTCCGCGCTCGGCGACTGCGGTTGGTGCCTCCGCCGCTGGTGGCGCTTCGGGGGGATCTACGATCGGCGGAGGCGGTGGTCGGAGGCCGCAGGCGCTGTGCCCGCCCACAGCTGATGCAAGCTCCGCCCCAGGGACTTCCGCTGCGGCTGATGCGCCGGAGGTCTAGGCTCTTTGTAGCATTTAGTTGTTCTAGCGTGTACCTCGTAGTCCAATTGGGCTTTTGTGAATAAAATTTATTTTGTTCTGAATGGTTTTGTGGAAAATTTTAACCTTGCGTAGGTTCCGTATCGGGCGCCTGCGCAAGACGTTGCTCCTTTGACTCTCTACAACGACGGTATTTACGTGAGCGGAGAGCTTTGAGAGTATTAGCGTTCGGCCTTCCCCCGCAGCATTGCGCACGACATATTTGAGTCAGTTAGGTTTGACATAGACGACGAGCGCGCTGGGTTTACTCGCGCGCTCGCTTGGCACGGACCTCCACCATAGTAGTTAGGATTTTATTTCAAGTTGGTGTCCTGTAAGAATGTTTCTCGATGCTTTATGGAATACAAGATAGGTTCACTTTCTTGATTGTTTGTGCGGTGGCTTGAGCCCGTCGTGGTAGTTTACATATCTTGTCTAGTCCCGAGCTCGCGCACCGTTGTCCTTTGCTTGGGCGATCAAGCGCGATACAGAGGTGGTGGCCAGGACCTTCGCCCCATTTTTTCTCATTCTCTGTGTTTGCTTGATGGCCAGGGTAGAAGTCTCCACAGCTTTTCGACCGGCGGAGGCGTACTTGAAGTCTGCCTGGCGAGGTTTGCCGATTCGTCGTTTGATCCGGCTGGGGGTTTGGCGCAGCTTGTGCAGACGGCGGAGACTCCATATATTTCTTTAGCTGGGTGTTTTAGCTGTCTGGAGGCGTGGGTCTCCGACGCTGCACACCCGTGGGACATGGTTGATCTTTGGAGATGGCAGGTTAGGTCTCCGCGTCAGGGGGATGTTATGAGTTTTCGTGCGATATCCCCCTGCTCCCGTAGACCTTTGCTGTTCATCACCGTGCCGTAGGCCCTCTCTCTTTTCCCACTGTCTCCGACTGTCTACGATTTTATGAGTTTTCGTACAATATCTACGGCCGACTTGGATATCTAAGGAGACCCCTGCCTCCATGGCTATTGCTATGGCTTTTGCCTGCACTATGCCTTGCTCCCCCCTTGCGCCCTTGCGCCTTATGCTGACTGAGTTTCTTAAGGGCACGGGGGGAATCCATTTTTATAGTGGGGTGGTGGCTTTCGGGCGTTAATATTTTTGTACGTTGTTAGGTGGAACGTATCTTGGCTTTAATGGCCTGTATGTTGCCTGAATTATTCGTTCTCCTTGAGATCTTTGAAGTAAAGAGGCCTGGCGCCACAGTGGTGGCAGTGTTTTGTCAGGCACTTTCTGTTTTTCCTGTTTTGGATAGCGGAGACCTTTTTCCTAGTTCTGGTACCACAAATTTGTTTCCCCTGACGCTAGGTTTTTTTTCCAAGGTCGGAGGCCTGTTCCACCGAGGTTGTTGCCTTGATGCCTGACTTTGGTCAGGTCTTTGTCAAGGGTCGAAGGCCTTTTTGGCCAAAGATTTTTGCCTTGATGCCTGACTTTGGTCAGGTCTTTGTCAAGGGTCAGAGGCCTTTTTGGCCAAAGATTTTTGCCTTGATGCCTGACTTTGGTCAGGTCTTTGTCAAGGGCGAAGGCCTATTTGGCTATAGAGGTCGCTTCAAATTGCCCTTGCCTATGGCTGGCGCTTTGAAAGGACCTGTGGTTTGTGTTTACCGAATATTACAGCGCCAGAGCTGGCCGCTTTCGGTTTTGGGTTCTTTGTGTCGTTCTTTTGGGGAATTACCTCTTTATACTTGTAGAGGATTTTTACATTGAGCCTGCCTCGTTAAAAACCTCACCTCCGCTTGGAGTTCCCCTGTGAGGAAAAGAGTGCAGGCTCTTTTACATTTTGTTTTGAATGAAGTAAGAAAAAAAACTAAGGTAAATGCATGTAGGGGCCTCCGCTTATATTTTGCGGAGGTTGCCCTTTGGTACATTGCCTAGATGTAGTATCTGCGAAGGCTGTCAATATTCCATGTGTGGGTTGTCGTGACACCTTCGTTGTCGGTCAAGTGGAAAGAACCAGGTTGGCCTGCTGCCGTTGCTGTGTATGGGCCTTCCCATTTCTGTTGCAACTTACCGACAAGTTGTGCGTTGGGTTTTCTCCTGAGGACGAGGTCTCCGTGTTTTATGTCTTTCTTTACCACCTGAGAGTCTCTCCACTTCTTGGTTTGGGACTAATATTTTGCAATGTTGTCGACTGCTTCCAGTCTGGTGGCTTCTATTGTTTCTTTTGCATATTCTTCATCTTGCAACATCAGCTGACTTGTTGTGCGGAGGCTTTCATGCTTTATTTCTTCTGGCATCATGGCCTCTTCTCCATAAAGCAGTTTGAATGGTGTGAATCCTGTTGTTCTTGAAACGGATGTATTGTGTGACCAAATAACTCTAAGTAATTCATCTATCCATTTTCCTTTGCGTAGGCCTAGCAGTGTTTTTGATATTACTGAAAAGACTATTCTGTTTGCTCTTTCCACTACTCCATTGGACTCTGGGTGGTATATCGAGGCGAAGGCTAATTTTGTCCCTATGCTTTTGCAGAATTCTTTGAAGTTCTCTGAATCGAATTGTTTTCCATTGTCTACTGTCAAGATCCTTGGTACACCAAATCTGCAAACGATGTTCGGCCAGAAGAACTTTCTGATAGTTTCTGAGGTTATCTTCGCCAGCGGCTTTGCCTCTATCCATCTTGTGAAAAATTCCACTGCCACTATTGCGAATCTGTTTCCTCCTTGGGACAGAGGTAATAGGCCGACCAGGTCTATCCCCCATCTTTGCAGCGGCCATGTCGGAGGTATAAGCTGGGTCTCCGACGATGGTTTTGACTGTCCTGGACAGAATGTTTGGCATGCTTTGCATGTTCTGACTGTCTGCTCTGCATCTTGTATGTGTGTTGGCCAATAAAAGCCTTGCCTTATTGCCTTTGCTGATAAAGCTCTGGAGCCAATGTGTGACCCGCAAATTCCTGAGTGTATTTCTTGAAGTAGCTCTATGCCTTCGCTCTGCGATATGCATTTGAGGAGAGGTTGGACTACTCCTTTCTTGTACAGTACGCCATTTACAATTGTGTAATTTCTTGCCCTGGCCTGTATTCTTGCTGCTTTTGCTTCATCTTCTTCGGTGGTTTTGCCTTCTAGGAATTCTGTTATCACCTTTCTCCAATCTTCATTTTGTAGGTGTAGTATGGGTTTTAGTGCCTTGGATGTCTCCGCAGTTGCCGGAGACTTCAAGATCTGGTAAAAAGTGTTTGGAGGCAGTGGCAGGTTGTTTGCCGCAGCCTTTGCCAATTCGTCTGCCTCTGCATTTTTTGATCTTGGGATGTGCTTCAGGGTGAAACCCTCGAACCTCCGCTCCAAATTTCTGACAACAGATAGGTACTTGATGAGTTCTGGCTCTCTTGCTGTGTATTCTTTCTCTACTTGGCCAGTGACCACTTGAGAATCTGTTTTGACTGTCAATGTTTTTGCCCCTAGGGCCTTTGCTTTGCTCAGCGCTAAGATCAGGCCATCGTATTCTGCTATGTTGTTTGTTGATTTGAACTCTAGCCTTGCTATGTATTTTAGTCTGACGCCGGAGGGTGCCGTTAGGACGGCGGAGGCTCCTGCTCCGGCTTGGCCCCAGGCTCCATCCGTGAATGCTATCCATCCTTGAGTTGTTGGTTGTATCTTGGGCTCTGTCGGAGGTGTCCAATCTGCTACAAAATCAGCTAATGCTTGTGATTTGATTGCTATTCTAGGGACATATGAGATTCCAAACTGTGATAGCTCTGTAGCCCATTTGCCTATTCTGCCGGAGGCTTCTTTGTTTCTGAGCAAGTCTTGTAGTGGGAGAGATGTTGGAACTGAGATTTCGTGGGCTTGGAAGTAATGCTTTAGTTTTCTTGATGCCATCAGCACTGCGTAGGCAACTTTTTCTACCTCTGTATAGTTTAGTTTGGCTCCGAACAGTGCTTTTGAGATGAAATAAACTGGTTTTTGAGTTTTGCCTGATTCTTTTTCCAGTTCGTGGACTAAGACTGCGCTGACTGCATGGTCGGAGGCCGCCACATACAACAATAGGTGGCTGTCCGATTCTGGGACGGAGACCATCAGTGAGTTTGCCAGATACTCTTTCAAGTTATGAAATGCCTCCGACTGCTTGGACCCCAATTTGAAGTTGTCTTCGCCCCTCAGGGCTTGGAAGAAGGGTAGGCTGCGTTCTGCTGATTTTGAGATGAATCTGTTGAGCGCTGCTATTCTTCCCGTTAGCTTTTGTACTTCCTTCTTGTTTTTGGGCTCTGCCATTGCCATTATTGCTCTGGTTTTGTCTGGGTTCGCTTTGATGCCTTCGCTGCTTATGATATAACCGAGCATCTTCCCTTTTGTGACTCCGAATATACATTTCTCTGGGTTGAGGCGGAGGCCAGCTGTCTTGAGGTTGGCGAAGGTCTCCTGTAAGTCGGAGACATGATCATCCTTGTTCTTGCTCATGACCACTATGTTGTCGACATAGGCTATGATGTTTCTATCTAGCTGTGATCCCAAAACCTCCTTTGTCATTCTGGCAAAGGTTGCTCCGGCATTCTTGAGTCCCTCCGGCATTCTGGTGTAGCAGTATGTCCCGAACGGGGTGGTGAAACTTGTCTTGTCTTCGTCTTCTTTTTTCATCCAGATTTGGTGATACCCAGAGAAACAGTCGAGGAGAGAGAGAACCTGTGGCATCTGGCTGCCTTGTCGACGGAGGCATCTATTCTTGGCAATGGGAAAGGGTCTTTCTTGCAAGCTTTATTTAGATCTGTGAAATCTATGCACATTCTCATTTTGCCATTTTTCTTTGGTACCAAGACTACGTTTGCAAGCCATTCTGAATAATTGACTTCCCTGATCACTTTTGCATCTAGCAGTCTTTGCACCTCCGCCTTTGCTGCCAGGATTCTGTCCTCCGACATTTTTCTCTATTTCTGCTTTCTTGGTCTCATGTTTTCGTTGATATCTAGTTCATGCTGTATGATGTCCCTGCTGACTCCCTGGAGGTCGGAGGCTGACCAGGCGAAGATGTCCTTGTTTTTTACTAGGGTTGCCATGAGCTCTTCCTCTTCTGCCTTGTACATTTTTTAGCTGATTGTTACTTTTCTGTCCGGTAACTCTATTTCTAGAGGGATCAACTTTATCTCTTCTTGACCTGCCATATCTGTTTCTCCTTTGGGCATGTCCGGAGGCTCTAGTTCTTTGTTCGCCGACTCGACTGCATTGATGTTTCTTTGGGCTCTGTAGATAGCTTTTTCTATGTTTCTTGCTTTTTCTGGCTACCTTGGACTATGATAATACCATGGAGTGCTGGTATTTTCATGCACAGGTAGGCCATATGCAGGGCTGCATTGAATTTGGTTGTAAATCCTCTGCCCAAGATGGCATTGTATGGGTAATACAGATCGACGATGTCGAAGGTTATGTACTCGGTTCTGGCATTCGCTTGGGTTCCGAACAACACTGGGAGTGATATTTTTCCTAATGCTTGTATCTGCTTGCCTCCGAATCCTATTAAAGGGGATTCGGAGGGTTGTAGTTGATTTCTGCTGAGCTTCATTTGGTCGAATGTATTTGCGAAGATGATATATGCTGAACTGCCCGTGTCGACCAGTATTCTGCTTATCTCCCATGCTGCTATGTTTGTCTTGATCACCATTGCGTCTGCGTGAGGGTAGCTCTCTAGCTGGAGATCTTCTTCTGTGAAGGTGATTGGGACTCTGGACCAATCTGTGTGTTTCGCCAGGCCTTGGACTGCTACATTGTTTACTAGACGGAGGTGATCTTTTTTCTGCTTTTTTGTTTGAAACTCCATTGATGATCCTCCGGCGATTGGCAATATCATGCCTATTGTTGGCAGTGCTCCATGAGGGTTGACTTGGTTTTCTGGGTTTGGCTCGTTTTTTTGTGTTGGGGGTTGGTTGTGTGGTGGTGGCGGAGGCAGTTGCTGCATGTGGTGCTGTGGCTGCGGAGGCTCGAACCTTATTCGGTTTTGCTCTGGTGGGTTTGTTTCGAGGTAGGTTATATGGGGAGATTTTGGGTTTATGTAGGTCAGGCTTGCCTCCGACCTGTAGTTGCCCACCGGAGGCTGCTGCGAAGGTGATGACCGCCATGCTGGTAGGAAGTTTGGGTAATAGGCAGAGGCCAGTGTGGAGGGATGTATTTAGGTTGCGTTTAGCGCTGGGTACATTAGGCAGTACTGCTGGTGGCTAGTTGTGTATGTGGTGTTGACCTCTCTTGCGCTCTGCTGTGTCGGAGGTTGGGCAGTCTGCTTGTTCTTCATCCTTTCTTGTGTTTCTTTTGTCTCCGGACAATCTTTGGTGCTATGCCCTGCGTTTTCACCGTGAAAGACGCAATATGGCCTGCGTTGTTTCTGGCTTTGGTTTCTATTCCAGTTTTTGCCTTGGTAACCTTGCCGACCTTGGTTCCTTGTCTGGATCTCCGGCCGTGTTGGCGCTGCCTGTTGCCCTTGCTCGGGGTGGTGTTGACCCTCGATACTGAGCACTTGCCCCTGGCCTGGCTTCTGATTTGATACATTCTAGTTCGTATAGGTTTTCTAGGAATTTTTGCTGCTGTTTTGTTGTCTGTTTTGACCTTGCTCCTCCAGCCTCTTGCGTAGGTCATTGTCTGATCTGCAGTACTTCTCAAACTCATCACACAACTGCTGAATGGAGGTTAGTTTCTCTCTTGCTAAGTGTGCTGCGAACGGCCCGATTCGGAGGCCTTTGATCGCTGCTTCAATGGCGATCTTGTCTGGGACATCTGGTGCCTTCGCCTTTAGTTGCACGAATTTCTGGAAGTAGTCATGTAGTGTCTCTCCCTGCATTTGCTTGCACTGAAACAGATCTGTGGAAGTCAACGACTGTGCTGTTAGCCCTTTGAAGTTTGCCAATATCTTGTCCCGGAGGTTCTCCCAAGAATAGACTGTGCTTGGTTTGAGCATAGAATAGCAAGCCAGCGCGTCGCCTTCGGCTGCAATGACAAATGACTTTGCCAAGACGGCATCGTCTCCGCCGGCGGAGGCTACTGCTGCCTCGTAACTCATAATGAATTGATGGGGGGTCAGTCTTTCCGTTGAACTTGGGTAGTGTGATTGGCTTGTACGCTGTTGGCCATGGCGACTGTTGTATGCCTTCAGATAGTGGGGACTTGGGATCGATAGGCCTCCGCATCACCTGAGATGGCATCGTCGGCTGGCTGATCACTGGCGTAGAACCTTGAAGCATGGCTGCGGTTGGTGTTGCTGCGGAGGCTGGGGTTGTGGAGGTTGTCGCTGGTACTGCATGCTGCATACTTAGCATCTCAGCATGTAGGACTGCCAACTGCTGCCTTATTTCTGTTGCTTGTGCTGACGCTTGAATAGCTTGCTGATTAGCTGCGAATGCTGCTGCCATTCTGTCCCTTTCTTGTTGCGCTCTTTGCAACTGTGCTTGCAGCTGTTGCAGTTCTTGCTCGGGTGCTGTGGCTGAGTTTGGTTGGGCCTCCGGATCTTGAATGTCTTGGTCTTGGGGTTCCGGTGGTTGACCCTGGGCATCTGCTCTGGTGTCATCCTCCGCTGGCGATGTTGCGTAGGCGCTACGAATGTTGCGCCTAGGCCTTCCTCGCTGATCCGTGGTCACTGCTGCTCTGGTGGTGGTCTTTCTTTTCCCTGCCATCGTTGGTTTGCCTTGGCTCAACCACGGTGGGCGCCAATGTTGAAACTAGTGGTTTCAATCTACGTGGCGGAGACCAAGGCCTCCGCCCGTCGGACGGTCGGCCTCGGGCGGAGGCTCGGGATACGAACGATAGGGGGGAGAGTGGTGAGTAAGGGAATGACACGGAAAACTATGGTTTCATTAACTCGTTCACCAACTAACCTCCACAGTTACAAGTGTCCCCTATTTATAGGACTCAACTACCACATAACAGAATTTATTATAATGCCCCTCAACTGCTACAGTACATTCCTGGAATATTCTGCCGCTAGCCTCTTGCTCGTGGGGCAATCCTACCATACCGTCTCCAAGTAATGGGCTTCCATGAGTAGTCGGCCCACTGTAGCTTGGTCTTCGGCCCAAAGGCCTGGGTCCCCGGCGCTGGCCTTCATCTCCCGGGGCGCGCCGCTGCCTCGGCGGGTCTCCGCCGGACGGTCGGAGACGTTATCCGCGGGTCTCCGCCCGGCCGCACGGGAGCCATGGTTCTCGCCGCTGGCCTCCGCGTTCAGGGGCGCGCCGTTGCCTTGGAGAATCTTCGCCGGTCCGGGCGGAGGCATCACCCACAGGTCTTCGCCCGGCCGCTGGCCTCCGCCTTCAGGGACGCGCTGTCGCCTTAGAGAGTCTCCGCCGGTCCGGGCGGAGACATCATCCGTAGGTCTCCGCCCGGCCGCGCAGGGGCCATGCTGGCGCGCTTGCGCGGACCACGAGCGCCCGCGCTTGAGAACCTGCGCACACTTAGGCAAGATCGTTTGTTTGATTAGTTTAGAGATAAGGCGGCCTCCGCCCGTAATACCGGAGACGCCCGCCTGAGCGGTCGGCGGGATGCGTGTCTGGCCTTGGCGGAGTCCGTGATGAAAAGGAGATTCAGCACCCCTCGAGCATAGCCGGGAAATTTCCTTTAGTCAGCGCCGGGTCTCCGCCCTAAGACGGTCGAAGACGCCTTGGCGACACCCCGCTGCCGGGGGCCTTCGCCACCCGCCAAAGCCATATTACACCATATAGCTTTCTTTTCGGGCTATCCCTCGATGAACGCCTGTCGTTGTACCGGCGGCAGGCTGCAGCTGTTTGACACAGACGCGACGACAATGACAGTCAAGGTAATTAATCGATACCATCAAACGATCGATGCATGATTAAGATGGAGAGGACGCCCTGGCTAGGCAACCATATATATATATAGACACACACACATATATATCTATGCCGTATGCCGTCCTGCCGCGTCGTCCAGGTCGACCGATCCCCGGCAGGTCGGTTATTGCAGCAGGCAGCGGCGCAGGGCAGGTAGAAATGGGGAAGGTCTCTGGGGAGGTCGTGGTGTTCTTCGTCGTCCTCCCTCTGATGTACACCTGCTTCTTTCTGGTGGGCATCCAGTTCGGGCGTTTGCTGGAGAGGGAGGCGGACAACAGCGGCGGCGTCGAATTCACCTGGCGAGGAGCACTCGACTACGTCACCAAGGTGATCGATCGATGGATCATATCGTCGACGATACCAATGGCTCCAGCTATAGCTACTGCTTGTTCATGCATGCATCATCTCCATCCATCAGTTACATATACGTTGCTTGTGTTCGATCTCTTCTAGGGTAGAGAGGTGACTTGTTTGTCAATTGTCATGTACTTGTTTCAGGAGCTTTGGGATATCATTGATTTGGGACGGCGACGAGGAGGCAGGCAGAATTATTTCTGGGTTAGTGGTGGAGTCACCACATATATAATTAGGGTGTGGCATGCAATTAATAAGCGCATATCTATAAATAAAGTAGTACTAGCTAGTGTGTCATGCAATTTGGAATAACGTAAAGACAAAGGCAAAAACGACATTTCCTCACCTTTTCTTTCCTTAGATTTGAGAAAATTAATAAAATTGTTGTTTTGGTGTCGTATAGCAAATGATCATGGTTTAATGATGATATCTAGCAAATTTTGATGTTTGAGACGTGGACTAGCTAATTCTATCTTTGTTTCATAGCCAAAAAAAAAGTTGCTTATATATATGAAGTAGTACTAGTAGCAGTATGAATTATATATAAATAATGGATGGAACCGGTGGACTGCTTTGCAGCCGAGGGGCGTGATCAGCGTGGGGCCGTGGGGTGGATCCGGCGGGCAGCCCTTCTACATGCGCGGCGCCAGCGCTCCTCGCCTTCGTAGCATCGTCCTCTACCATTCCGGCGCCATCCACTCCCTCGCCTGCGATTACACCCTCGCCGGCGACCATGAGGGGCCGTCGCCCCGGGTGGCTGGTCCGTGGGACCTCCCGCATTCCTACGGCTCCAGAGGAGTTCGTACCGAGGTACCGTACCGACCGCCCAGATAGATCACCTTTTCTTGCAATCCTTGTATGCATTTCGGTTGGTTTGCAAAGTTGCGCAAACCATATGAGAGTACGCTGGGTAGACTGACATGCATCTGTGAATTCTCTGTGCAGATCGACCTGCCTTCAGGTGAGCACATCACCGCAGTGGAGGGGACGACGGGGCACTTCGCGAACGTCCTCGGCGTGGTGATCACCTCGCTGACGTTCCGCACCAGCTCCGGCAGAACGTACGGGCCGTACGGCAGCGTGGCCGGACGGTCGCACTACTTCTCCGTCCCGGTGGCGGACGGCGCCTGCATCGTCGGCTTCTGGGGACGCTCCGGCTGGCTTCTCGACGCCATTGGGGTTTACATGAAGCCTTCTTGCTCATCATCGTCATCAGACACGGCGACTCCTGCCAGCAAGAAGGTGAAGGCTGTTGCAGGCGTTCCGGCGGCATAAGAACCAAGGTGGTCAGCAAAGATGTAACTATCGTAACTTCGAGTTTAATTTGTAGTGGGGCCATGTTGGCCAGTGCTACGAGGGCTCCTGTAGTGGCCTGGACGTTTAACTTGAGATTGTTCGGTTGGACTAATCAGGGATTCCATGGACCTGCTGGCAATGTTGCCTTCGGTCACCATCACCTGTTCCTACTTTTTCAGTTCGGGCCTGCTGGTCATGTGACCTTCGGCCTTTGGAGAACAAAATTTGTATTGGACCCGCCTGCTGACCTTGCTGTCTTCGGCCATATGGTACTTCAGTGATGTTGCTGCAGTTAAATTACTTTGATCAGATTACTTGTCTTGTTAGCTGCTGGATCCATCTGAGAGGGGTAGTTGGTTTATCTCTTCCAATCCCTGTAACAGTTCCTTCACTTGGGAGTTTGGCTGCAGTGGTTGTTCTTTATATTAGTGTCACAAAGTAATTGCACTGTCTTATGTTGGAATGTGAGGGGATTTAATGGCAGCGCAAAAAGATCAAGTGTGAGAAATGTAATCCTATTGTCAGGGGCAACCATAGTGTGATTCCAAGAAACTAGGATTGAAAATTGGACTCGCAGCCAACTAATAGGGACGATTGGGATGGACATGACAAACAACTGTGTGACGCTGCCTGCCGTGGGGACGGCGGGAGGCATTCTTATTGCAGCATCGGAAGGATATTTTGGACTGCAACCAGCAGGAACCACGCAACACACCATCAGTGCGACTATTACTATGCTCGCAGAAGATGTAACATGGAGCATAACAGGTGTGTATGGACCGCAAACCGACCCGGAAAAGAGAAACTTTCTTCAGGAAATAAGATCCTTAGAACAATCGATGAAACCGGAATGGCTCATTCTTGGGGATTTTAACCTTATTTACCTAGCACAGGACAAGAATAATGACGTATCAACCTAGCTATGATTAATAGGTTCAAACGCACGATTGATGACCTACACCTGCTGCCGTTAGAAATGCATGGACGCAGATTCACTTGGTGCAATGATCAACAATCCCCTACAATGAGCAAAATCGACCACTTGCTGCATGTATTGCCATTCGGGCATTCACACCCTGCTTGATGATCTAGAACCTTCATTTCGTTCTTTCATATGACGCCTCGGCACAGGAGGCGCCCATAATAACAGCCACCCATTGAGACGGACCCTAGCCAGGCGTGGCATGAAGATCGACACTGCTTGTGCGGTTTGTGGGAGAGAAGAAGAGGATGGTCCATTTGTTTTTTAAGTGCAAGACTGAAAAGCATTTATGGCAACTCCTGTTGCTGGAAAAAGAGGAAGATCCTTGCAACTCTGCCATCATCGTGGGATGTGACTGAGTTCATCATGAACTCAGAGGAAAATAAACGCCTAAAGATGGTAGTCCTGATTTGGTTCCTGTGGTCAGAACGAAACACTATCAAAGAACAAGGTAGGGGAAAACTGGCGGAAGTGCTAGCTAGAAGCGTCAGGATCTATACGGAAGAAATCATCAATCTGCAAAATACTGAGAAGCCAAGAAAGGAGAAGATGAAGGGAAGATGGAACAAGCCGCCGGCGGAGGGGGTACTGAAATTGAATTGTGATGCGTCGTTTAAAGCTGAAGATCGTTCAGGGAGCTGGGGATTTCTGATTCCAGATAGTGATGGCGATGTGGTTACTGCAGGGAGAGGAAAGATCAACCATTTACTGAGTGCTTTCCATACTGAAGTAGTCACTTGTCTTCATGGTTTGCAAGCTGCCCTCAACCTAGGCATTGGAAGACTTATTCTGGAGACTGATGCCCTGTTAGTCCAGCAAGAATTATCAGTTGCTGACCCTTGCGAGTTGCGATAGACCGGAGGGTGGCCCCGTTGAAGAACTGGAGTCTTTGGTGTCGTTGAATTTTATCCGTTTTGATTGTGTGTTTTAGAAATGGAGATTGTAATAAGGCGGCCCATGCCATGGCGGCTTTGAGCTATGAGTGTGTCGAGGGGGACGAGATTACCTCTACCTCTGTTCTGCGTGATGTTCATGTAATTGTTGCTGCCGACTCCTTAGCAGCCGAGTAATGAAAGTCACAGGTTCAAAAAAAAAGTAAAATTACTTAGTTGACCTTTACTTCATTCTCTTCCCTCCAACTTACTCCATTCCAAATAAGACGTTTTGCATCGCTTT
Source organism: Miscanthus floridulus (assembly GCF_019320115.1). Classification (NCBI taxonomy): domain Eukaryota; kingdom Viridiplantae; phylum Streptophyta; class Magnoliopsida; order Poales; family Poaceae; genus Miscanthus; species Miscanthus floridulus. The sequence continues at coordinate 8,508,532 of NC_089589.1, read as the reverse complement.
CTTATGTACTTAGATATATATATTTTATGTTTAGATAAATAGTAAAAGTAATGAATCAAGAAAAGTCAAAATGTCTTATAATTTAGAATTGGTGGAATATAAAATATGTAAGGTTCTTGTCGTCATCCAAAGTGGTCATCCATGGTCGATGATGCAGGTTTTCTGGATCCATGAATATAAAGGTAGGTTTTCTGGATCCTAAATTTGTTTGTTTTCTTTTGTATGGTTGCATTGGCCAAATAGTTAGATATCCAGTTAAACAGAAATTCACTTTGGGCGATGATGCAGTTTTCGATAGTTGACATTTGTGTTCACCTGTGATCGGATAGGAATGTCTGTTGTCATTTCTGGATTGTCATAGTGGTAAGGTTTTTCACTTATAAAAGCACTGATGAGTCGATACACTACTGGAGACGTCCTCTTTGCCGAGGGCTTCTGGGTTTGCCGAGGGCTAGATCTCGGGCACTCGGCAAAGGGGGTCTTTGCCGAGGGCCAGCCCCAGGAGCCCTCGGCAAAGAAGTCTTTGCCGAGGGTCTGGCCCTCGACAAACAAACGGCCCTCGGCAAAATAAATCTTTGCCGAGGGCCTAGCCCTCGGCAAATATGGCCGGATGGGTCACGGCGGCCACTGACACTCGGCAAAGATTTTTTATTTTTTTTAAATATTCTTTGCCGAGGGCCAGGCTAGACCCTCGGCAAAGAGTTTTTTTTTGTTTTTTGAACCCAGTTTTTTTGTGGTGCTATAATACATTATTTAAATCTCAATTTTAAAATTTGGGCCAAATTTGACTTTTTTTATATATTTCCCTAATTTATTTCTTTTCGTTGATTTTTTTGGAATATTTCAAATTTGAACCGCAGGTGGATGGAATAATGCAATTTAGTGATTCAAAAAATATTATTCATGTTATTTGGTGTATGTTGAGTCCCTATCCACGAACTCGCATCAAATTTCGGGCATCTTCTTCACATAACATGACGAGGAACTTGTCGGAAAAGTGTCTTTAAATTATATAAAATCCATACGAAGTCCGAAAATCATGAAACTTGTCGAGGTGTCATATTATCGCATGTGTAGGCTGTGGTAAAAATTTGATAAGGTTTCGAGTAAGTTGTGACATCGGATGCCTAAAACCCAGACATCTCCACATGTGATCACGACCGCCCCGCCTCGCCGCCCCGCGAGCCCCGCCGCCCCACCACCGCCCCGCCCCGCCGCCCCGCGCCCCGCCGCCCCGCGCAGCCCGCCGCAGCGCGCCTGGCCGCCACCGCCACCCCGCGCGCCCCCGGCCCCCGGCCGCCAAAGGAGGAGGGAGGAGGAGCAGGCCACCGGGGGAGCCCCACCCCGCCGCTCGCCTCAACCCGCCGGAGGTGCCCCGCCCCGGCCGCGCCGCCCGCCCACGCCCATCGGCCGGCCCGCCCCAAGGAGGAGGAGAACCTCTGCGCCATCCGCCGGCCACCGGAGAAGGAGGACGACCCCGCGCCACCCGCCAACCCAGTCCACGCTGTCCGTCGTGCCCGCCCCCGTTCCGAGCAGAAGGTGGGAGAAAGGGAGGAAGAGGAGTAGGGGAACAGGAGAAGAGAGGAGGCCGAGAAGAGAGGAGGAGGAGGTGCCCCGCCCTAGCCCCTTGACGCTGCCCCGTCCGCGACCCTCGCCCCATCCACAGCCTCCGACGTCCCTCCAACATCCAGGTATGCCCTTCCCTCGCTTCATGGTGTACAATGCTGGTGAAGGAGGAGGTCTAGGTGGAGGTCGAGGTGGTGGTGGCATGCAATGGTGGAGGTGTAGGTGGAGGTGGAGGTGGAGAAGGAGGGTAGTGTGTTCATTGAGGTGGTGATGGTGTGGTTGTTGTGTTGGATGTGGTGGTGTGGTCGTTGTGGTGGATGTGGTGGTGTGGTCATGGTCATTGTGGTGGATGTCGTGGTGTGGTCGTGGTCGTGGTGGTGGTGGTAGTGTGGTGGTTGTGGTGGTGGTGGTGTGGTCGTGGTGGTGTGGTCGTGGTGGTGGAGGTTGTGGTGGTGGTGGTGTGGTCGTGGTGGTGGTGGTGGTGGTAGTGTGGTGGTTGTGGTGGTGGTGGTGTGGTCGTGGTGGTGGAGGTGGTGGTGTGTTGGTGGTGGATTAATATATATCTGGCTATCGGCCATTGTGCCGTATTTGTTCCCTTGATATGTGGTTGTCGGCCATCGTGCCGGTTTTTTCTTGCAGGTTTTGGAAACCTCCCCGTACAGGGGAGGTTCTGCCGAAATTTTCAACTTATAGTATTGTGTTTCTTCTTTTCCAGAGAAGAGCACGTCAGAGGGGACTCGGCGACCATGATCCTCTTCGTCGGCGTTGCGGGTCTGCCTGCACAGCATCGCCTCATCACTGCCCCAACTCGCCACTGCCCTGCTAGCCTGACTCCACCACCACCCTAGGTATAAATAAGCCCTCCTCCCGTATCATTGTCTTAGATCGCGTAACCCAGTTAGGCGTCTCCCGTCCGAAAGAGATATGGTCGTAGGTATGTGGATCTTTGCATATCTACGACTGTATCTGTTTTGGATTGTCCACGTTTTTTGGACAGCCTGCGGATGCGTAGATGGGTTAGTTTCCATGGTCTGCTCCGGTCTGAGACCGAGTTTTGGCAGCTCTTCCCTATTGTTCTCTGGATACACACTCTCCCTGGCAGGATGTGTATCGGGAGAACAGCGGGGAGGTGCTGCCGAAATTCTATCTCGGAGAGGAGCGGAGCCTGGAAACTGACCTCATCTACGCATCCACGGGTGGGATTAGGACCTATCCTCACCTATTAGACATTAGGAACACCGCGTAGATGCAATTGATGGTCACAATACTCTGTGATGTAAATGTTAAAGGATGGAGGACCGTTAGTGGATGTACACGGGCTGGAGAAGCGGTAGTGACTACGACTATGAATGGGTGAAGGGGATAGATCGTTTCTTGAAACATGCATTTGGCCCAGGAGCAGGAGGACATTCTCTAGTTTGGTGTCCCTGCGGCAAATGTGACAACAGGAGAAAGGTAGACGAGAAGACCATGGGTAGACATCTTGTGTTCAATGGTTATACGCCTGACTACCAGTAGTGGATCTACCATGGTGAAGCAGATCGTATAAGAGCAGAGGTGGTGAGAGCACGCCTCAAGGCTTTTGATGATGATGCCGGGGTAGCAGACATGCTAGATGATGCAAAGGACTTCTACAAAATGTTGCACTTGGCACAGAAACCCCTTCACGAGCGTACAACGATTTCTCAGCTGGATGTGGTTGGACGCGTAATGGGGTTGAAGGCTGAGTTAAACCTGAGTCGAGAAGGCTTCGATAAGATGTTGGTCGTATTTGGCACCATGCTACCGGAGAAGCACACTTTGCCGATGAACTTGTACGAGGCAGAGAAACTCCTTCGTATGCTTAAGATGCCGTATGACAAGATACATGTTTGTCCGAAGGGGTGCGTCCTATTTAGGAAAGAACACAAGGACGCAAATTACTGTCCGAAGTGTAAATCCTCCAGGTACCTGGAGGTAGACTCTGGTGATGGTCAGAAAAAGCAGCTTCCGATCCCAGCGAGAGTGCTACGGCACCTTCCTTTCCTGCCGAGGATCCAACGGCTATTCATGATCGAGGAATCCGCGAAACTGATGACATGGCACAAAGATGGCAAATGGTACAATCCTGGGAAGATGGTACATCCGTCTGATGCTGAAGCATGGACGTACTTCAATGACAAACATCGTGACAAAGCAGCTGAGGCCCGTAATGTACGTGTCGCGCTGGCAATAGATGGGTTCAATCCTTATGGAATGATGGCTGCCCCATACACATGCTGGCCTATTTTTGTTATCCCCCTCAATCTCCCTCCCGGCATCTCCTTTCAACGGCATAACGTATTCTTGTCGTTGATAATTCCTGGACACCCGGGGAGTAATATGGGTGTGTTCATAGAGCCTGTGATTGATGAATTGATCCACACTTGGGAGAAGGGGGTATGGACATACGACCGAGCTACAAAGACAAGCTTCAAAATGCACGTTTGGTACCAGTACTCCCTGCATGACTTCCTGGCGTATGAGTTATTTGCCGCCTGGTGTGTTCACGGGAAGTTCCCATGCCCAATATGCAAGGAAGTGGTGAGGTTCATTTGGTTGAAGAAGGGTGGCAAGTATTCGTCGTTCGACCAGCATCGTTAGTTCCTCCCTCTAGACCATGAATTCAGAGAAGACATCAAGAGCTTTACGAAAGGTGTCAAAGTGACAGACCCTAAACCGCACTTGAGGACTGGTGCCGAGGTTCGTGCTCAGATAGATGCTCTCGTGCCCAATGAAGAAGGTGGTTTTGTGGGATATGGTGAGGAACATATGTGGACTCATAAGTCTGGCTTGACGAGGCTCCCCTATTTCGATGACCTTCTTCTACCACATAATATTGATGTAATGCACACTAAAAAGAATATCGCCGAGGCACTTTGGGGAACTCTCATGGACACTGACAAGTCTAAGGACAACGTTAAGGCTAGAGTGGACTTAGCGACGTTGTGCGATAGACCGAATCAAGCGATGCAGCCTCCTAGTGGCCGAAACAAGAACTGGAAAAGGCCTAAGGTCAATTTCGTCTTGCAAATCGATCAAAGGAGGGAAGTACTAAAATGGATCCAGACGTTAATGTTCCTAGATGGATATGCAGCGAATCTTAGCAGGGGAGTGAACTTAGGCACTCTACGAGTCAAAGGGATGAAGAGTCATGACTACCACATATGGATTGAGCGGCTTCTTCCGGCGATGGTCCGAGGCTATGTCCCTGAGCATGTTTGGCTAGTGCTGGCAGAGTTGAGCTTTTTCTTTCGCCAGCTTTGTGCCAAGGAGATATCTCAGACCGTCACTCAGGACTTGGAAAAAGCGGCACCTGTGTTGCTCTGTAAGCTGGAGAAGATCTTTCCACCCGGCTTCTTCTTGCCGATGCAGCATCTGATTGTGCACCTCCCATCCGAGGCATGTTTGGGGGAGCCCGTGCAGGCTCGTTGGTGCTATCCAATCGAGAGATGTCTAAAGACTCTTCGCAAAAAATGTACAAATAAAGCCAGAATTGAGGCTTCCATTGCAGAGGCATGCCTTCGGGAGGAGGTGGTAAACTTCACAACGCAATACTACAAGCCGAACCTTCCTAGCAATCATAATCCACTCCCTCGTTACAATGCTGGCGAAAATGAATCGACTCTTAGCCTTTTCCAAGGCCAACTCGGTAGCGCAAGTGGATCAACCCCGAAGCTATTGGGAAATGAAGAGTGGCGTAGTATCATGCTATATGTGTTGAATAACCTTACCGAGGTGCAGTCGTTCATCAAGTAAGTTCTCAACGAACTTCTTTCAATACACCATCACTATTCTGCATCCAACCCCATTGATTCTCGTTCGGACAGGGAATTTGTTCATGAATTCTGGCATCAATCAAGGGATCCTACCTCGCATGAACAAGACACCCTTGTTTCGCGGGGTGCGGGAGCGGGGAGGCCTGATTTTATTTCTTGGTTCAAACAAAAGGTAATGTCCAATTTAGCTCATACGTTCGATCGTCCAAGGTGATCGCATGTTTGATTAATATAACGATCTATCATGCTTCACCTTGCAGGCCCAGACCGGTTCGTCCATGAGTGACGAGTTGAAACAGGTTGCAAACGGCTGTGACATTAGGGTGAAGTCATTTACCGGCTATGATGTGAACGGATATCGCTTCCACACAACAAGTTACGAGCAGATTCGGCCCAAACGAAAAACCACAAATAGCGGAGTTTGTACGCCCGGCACTGATGGCCTCGACTTTCATGGTAGAGTTGAGGAAATCTATGAACTCTCATTTCATGGAGACAAACCTCTTAAACCTATCATGTTCAAATGCCACTGGTTTAATCATCGATCAACGAGACGAACCCCTCATCTTGGGCTAGTCGAGATTCGAGAAGATTCCATCTATCCTGGAAAAGATGTCTACATTGTGGCTCAACAGGGCATGCAGGTGTATTATACTCGATATGCCAACCAAGACAAAGAGGATCTTAAGGGTTGGGCTATTGTGCACCAGGTATCTCCACACGGTAAACTACCTGCCCCAAACGATGATGATTACAACTTCAACGCAAACACATATGATGGACAGTTCTATCAAGAAGATGGGCTACCAGGCACGTTTGAGATAGTCTTACCTGAAGCAATCGAAATGGAAGTAGACAACGAAATGGTTGATGGCGAGGTCGATGGAGATGTGGTGGTAAATGCCAAGGACATAGCAATGCTTGAGCGATTACTTCTAGGCAATGACTACGATGACAACATAGAACCTTCGGATAGTATTGCCCATTTGGACAATTTTGACAATGATGATGAGACCTATGATCCCAATCATGAAGATTATTCCTAATACATGTAATACTATGTTTTTTTAATTTGTGTTTTGTTTATATATTTTGAATCTATTTCTAATATATGTACTAATTAGTCTTGTTCATTCTTTGTGATTGCAGGTGATTGAACAAAGATGGCGAGCAGACGTCCACGCCATGACACGCCCTTGGTTTATGGGTGAGACTGCCCTCTCCTTCGAGGTGAGGGGTCGTCGTCCGGGGCAGCGTTCGTAGGAGGTGACGAGAGGAGGACTAGGGGCAGCAGCCGCAGGAGGCAGCGGTCTCCTCCTTCGCCATGTGACGAGGTGCTGGAGGAGGAGCATGTGACGGCCATGGCCACATCCTCGTCGGAGGACGAGAGGGGCCAGCAGATGGGCGAGGGAGGCGAGGCGCTCGAGGGCAAGGGAGGCGAGGCGCTCGAGGGTGAGGGAGGCGAGGGGCTCGAGGGTGACGGAGGGGGTGCCGCTACCCAGACTCCCTACGAGCGAGGTCCCATGAGCCTCCCTCTGGTTCCGCTTCCTCACAACCACCTAGTGATTCGGCCTATGGCAAAGAGGTAAGTAACTATAGATGTTATCACAACTACTTCATAAGATATGTTGGAAATCATAAGAGAAACTGATAAATTTTCTTAATCACTTGTGCAGGGCCTAGTTCATTTTGTCAGGTACTCTAGCACACACCCCCATGAGCATCCTTGGTGTTTTGTGCAGGAAATGGTACCCCGGCATTGTGCAACTGTCCGAAGAACCGGTGGTGCGGGAGCTGGCCTCCAACTGGGACAGGTACGCGCTGGTCACGGATGACACTTACCGCAACAAGCAGGAGCGGGTATTGGCGGAGTTTTGGGTAAGTTTCTCTCACACAACATGGCTTAATACATCTCATTCAATGGTTAAATGTTTTATTGAAATAATGAATGGATACATCGGTTTTGTATGCAGAAAATTTTCAAGGCCGAAGGACTTGAGGCCTAGGTGGATCGGGCGGCTGCCGCAGCTTGTAGGAAGTACGTCACCGAGATGCACCACCATGGGCGCGTCCAAGCCCACATAGACTACTACAGGTCGGTACTTAAGCAGTCCCTCCCCAAGCCTCAAGCAAGACTGATTACGCTGACCCGGGACCAGTACCTTAAGGTAGGCGAATAACATTCATAATGATTCGTTTTGATATTAAGTAGGTTCAATTTCATCTTCTTATATGTCAAATACTCGATGACTTGTAGGTGATTCCTTGGTGGTGCCGATCGTATCCCGAGTGCTGGGCCATGATCGTGGACAAGTGGTTATCATAGGACTTTGTTGGCACGCACGAGAGGCAGCGGGAACAGCGTCTGATGAGGCAAGGTCCAACTTACCATCAAGGCAGCCGCAGCCTCCCCGGATACAAACAAGCATACGTAAGTGATTTCTTTTATTTATTTTGATGCTCAATTCTGCTTGATTTCTCACCATCTTCCCGTCTTTCTCGTAGGAGGCTGCGCACCCAGGTGAGGAGGTCTCGGAGTTCTCTGCGTGGGCTATGTCCCATATGGGCAGGGCATCGTCCTCTATCTCCTTCGACCCGGCTGCCCAGCCCCAGGTGTACTCCGACCCGAACGTATACACTAAAGTCCAAGAGTACACGTTCTCGGTAAGGGAGATCTATGGGGAAGATTACAATGTGCGCACTGAGCCCATTGATGCAGAGACGATCATGAGGCTCGGAGGAGGCAAGAAGCACGGGCGGCTGTGGATTGCAGACGGCGCCATCGACTCCACCACTGTTCCCTCCCTCGACGCTATCCGAGCACGGAGCACGAGCTCTAGCCAGCCCATACGCTCACGGCCTTCTCCAGCACTGCAGCAGGTCCAAGCACTCCAGGTAATTCCTGTTTTACTCATCGTACATTGATATTTACACACCTAAATTAGATTTGCATTACTGATACATTGGAGTGAAATATTGCAGGCCGAGCTGCAAGAAACAAAAAGGCAAAGTCAAGAGCAGAACGCGGAACTGACAGCACAGCTGCAGGCCCAGTAGGTCGCGTTCGAGGCCGCGCAGAAGCAGATGGCGGAGATGATGGTGATCATGCAAAGTCTTGGGCAAGCATCGGGTGTACCTGTGCAGTTTTTAGCTCCTCCACCTCCTACTCCTGCAGCTACTCCTGTAAGTATGAAAATTCACTTTTTGCTTGTGCTTTGCATGTATGTCGGCCTTCGTGCCGTTGTGGATTTCGGCGTTCATGCCGTTGTGGATGTCGGCGTTCGTGCCGTTGTGGATGTCGGCGTTCGTGCCGTTGTTTCTTGTAGGTTTTGGAAACCTCCCCATGCAGGGGAGGTGCTGCCGAAATTTTCAATTGAGTCTAATCTTTTTGTATTCCTAGATTACTAGATGCAATCTCTAAGTTCCAAATTTGTTTTCCCGGATTACTCACACATGTAATCTCTGCTCCTTTGTGCAGCCTCCATCTGCGGGTTCCAATCAATTTGGTAGTGCGTCACCGGGTGATCCCGCCTTTCGTTCACCACCGTCTCATAGGCTACCTTGATGAGGACTAGTGCTAGGTGATGTGGTTGGACTTTATTGTAATATTTGTGGTTTATGGTTCTGACTTGTGCTTGGATTTCATGAACTTGTCGTAATAAACATGTGAATGATGATGAACATGTGACTTATCGTTGTAATATATTGTGATTTGTGGTTCACAATTATGGTTGTGATATATTGTGAGAAAATGGGTTCTATGTGATATATATATGTGATGGTTGATATATATATATATATATATATATATATATATATATATGTGTGTGTGTGTGTGTGTGTATATGAAATGCTTGTGTCGATGGAATGCAAAAAACAAAAAAAAAATTCTGCCTCTTTGCCGAGGGCAATGACCAAGGCCCTCGGCAAAGAAGGGTCCTTTGCCGAGGGCCGTCCCATTGCCCTCGGCAAAGATTTTTAAAAAAAAATAAAATTTCTGCAACATTTCTTTGCCGAGGGCCATGGTTGGAGGCCCTCGGCAAAGACTTTTTTTAAAAAAAATAAAATTTCTTTGCCGAGGGCCTGCGTGGAAGCCCTCGTCAAAGATTTTTCAAAAAAAAAAAGAATAATTCTTTGCCGAGGGCCGTCCCATTGCCCTCGGCAAAGATTTTTTGGAAAAATTCTGCACATTTCTTTGCCGAGGGCCATGGTTGGAGGCCCTCGGCAAAGATTTTTCAAAAAAAAAGGATAATTCTTTGCCGAGGGCCCCCGGAGATGGCCCTCGGCAAAGACTCCGTCCCAGACGCCGGCGCCGTGACGGCTGCTTTTCTTTGTCGAGTGCCGCTCCAGCCCTCGGCAAAGGCTTTGCCGAGTGCCCGATAAAGGGCCCTCGGCAAAGACCCTCTTCGCCGACTCAAAATTCCCCGAGAGCTCATTGCTGAGGGCTGCCCTCGGCAAAGCCTTTGCCAAGGGTTAATGGGCCTTTTCCGAGGGCCTCAGGCCCTCGGCAAAGAGGCCGTCTCCAGTAGTGATACTTTCTCATTACCATAGTTTCACAATTTACTTTAGAAGTAACAAATGGCTATGTGTTCGCTTGACTGTGAAAAGGAGGCTGGCCTATCGAGAATTTGGGAGGTTTTGTGATTTCTTTTATATTTCCTTATTAATTAAGAATCCCAACATATAAACAAGTCTATTGTGTTGAAATGATCATCCCTTTTTAAATTGAAAAGAAAGGCAGAAGTAAAAGATAATCATGAATAGACTTCAAGGCATAGAAACGAGTTTTGAGATTACATTTTGCATATACTTAGTACTTAAAGTGCAGTCGTAGAGAGATTTAACAAAAACCAGTCGTTGCTTATGTCCCTGTGATTTGATTGACCTACTGTTATGCTATTGTTGTTGGGTGAAATAATGTTTGTTTGGTTGGAGTGGATGGACAAGGCAGGGAAGACACCCATGAGCCTATGAGGACCGCCTGCGTGGGCCCTTATCTTCTCAACATGGACAAGGCACTCATCAATTGGTAGCTAATGTGAATGCTTCTTTGACATAATAATGGGGTCTGTTTAAATCAAGACGTAGACTTGACTACTACTTTATTATACATATCCTTCTGGACGAATTATTTCTGCCCGTAAGAAATATGAAGTTTTGAGAATATTTTGCTTCTGGTTTGTATATTATATGAAGTTTTGAGAATATTTTGCTTCTGGTTTGTATATTATATCATTGTGCAACATGGTAGTTTTGAGACTATTTATTTTCCTGCACGCAAGATGTACCAAAGCATGCACGTTGATTACATTTGGCCTCCCACTATATGCATGTAGTTGTAATGGAACTGAAAGAGAGTTGTGGGAAGATCTTGTACACGAAGGAGCACCATAAAGTACTCCAGGCATGTTGTGCATGCATGTGGACGTACTGCAGGCGTTGCTGGTGGTGGTGTGGACGTACATGCATGCGTTACATAAGTATACCACACCGCCAGCATGCATGGATGATGAGAGATGAGATCGACGAGGGCGATGATGGTTTGAATGCATATAATGCACTTTACATTTGCAATAATGCTAGCTAGCTGTGGTCATGTACAGGATACGCTGGTACGTGCTGCGTATATACGTGTTCTAGCCCAATTTTTTCAATTTGGCCCTTTTTTAACAAAATTCACGTTTAGACCCCTAAGCGACGTAAACTCAACTTTAGACCCTGAGGGTCGGCGTCGTCCTTCACAACGCTGAGGTAACACGTCTCGGCGCCATGACTCACGAAGCCGAGGTGCCTGGGCCTGGTGCTTATGTGGCACACAGCTCGGCACCACATATCACGGCGCCGAGCTCAGCGCCACAGATCTTGGCGCTGAGCTCAGCGTCACAGATCACGGCGCCGAGCTACTATCCCTAAACCAGCGCGACTTCTTTCTCTCTCTCTACTATCCCTAAACCAGCGCGACTTCTTTCTCTCTCTCATTCTTCTCTATCGCGTTCAGCCACCACTCCGCCGCCACCGTCCTGCCACCGTCCCCTACTCCCCGCCCGTGCCCTTCCTGGTTGCGGCCGCCCCTTGCCCGTGCCTCGCCGGCCGCGGCCGCCCACGCTACCACCGCCGCATCCCGTGCCATTGCCGGCCGCCCTTGTCGCCCCTTTCCTCCTCCTCGGTGCTGTCCGACGGCAAGGGCGGCCCGCCACCGCTTGCCGGAGGTCCCACCGGCCGTCGGGCCTCCCGCCCCCACGCTGCCCTGCCCCTCCGGCCCCTGCGCCCCCTGCTGCTCTACGCCCCCTTCACGGCCGATACCTCAGGTAATTTTTTTTAGTTAAACTAGTTAATATACTTTAGTTAATTTAGTTAGAATATTTAGCAAATTTAGTTAGCAAATTTAATTACATAGGTAGATAGATAAATACTTATTTTTTAGTTATATTATAGACTTAGGAATATATTTATGTAGCTTATTTAGTTAGATTAGATTGTTAGAGACATAATTAGGTAGTTAGTTACTTATTAATTTAATTAGCTAGTTAGTAAGTGTAGTTAGCAAATCTCTTATATTGTTAGAGAGATAGTTAGGCAGTTAGATACTTATTTGTTTAGGTAGATAGGTAGGTAATTTAGTTAGCTATTGTGGTTAGTTATCTTATCATAATATACCCGTAATAACTTGGTTGTTGTGCATACCAACTAAATGGACAATGTAGTCACCCTGTATCATGGAGGAAGTGTGGAGGAAGATGAGTTTGGGGATGTCAGTTTTGTTGAAATGAAAAGGGTGCCAGTGATATTCGATGATCGGCTACTGTTTTGTGACTTGTTTGCTAGGGCTCGTGATGAGCTTAAATGCAATTAAAACGAAGATGCCATCTTAGTTGAGGGGTACTTCACCATGGCAGGTCAGGGATAATTTTTAGGCGGTTGTGCCCAATTGCATCACAGGCCCAATGGGACAAATATGTCAAAACTGTCATGAAGAATGAGTTTCAATGTTTAGATTTGGTTGTGCGGAAGTTGTCCAATGATCATACCCCTCGTGGGTATTCACCCCCTAATGGGTATTCACCCCCTCATGGGTTCTCTCTAGAATTGGAGAATCCAGTGCCTTCTGAGCCTCCGTTACCCAACCGCGAGGTGAATGTGGAAGATGTGGTTGTGGTGCCCGATGCTCAATCCGTGGCGAATGAGGTTGGAATATGTGTCGATGATGTTCCTTCTTGCCCTCAGGAGATCCCTTTGACCCAGAATCATCCAAGTAAGTGACATAGTAACAGTTTGGCTTTCCTTGTTGGTCTTCACTGCGTTCCTTTGTCTCAATTCTCTCCATATTTGTGCTTTAAATGCAGGAGACAATCTGGATAATCATAGTTGTCCTCCTGTGCCTCCATCAACCAATATGGACCCAGGGTTTATAACCTCTAACAGTGTGGATGTTATTATTGAGGATGATGAGGAGCCTTATGGCACAGCAAGAGTCGTTGATTCTGATGATGACCACCCAGTTGCAGCTTTGAGCGAATAAGAAATGAAGCTCATCAGACGTTTTTGTCCTGATCCTGATCCACTAGTTCATGAATTCAATGACCTCAGTCATTCTTAAGATGCTTATGGAGAAGGAAGAGATGACGAGCTGCTAGAGGCTCCTGAGGCCGGTGACAATGTGGAAATTTAGAAGGGCCTGCTCTTCAAGGACTTGCCAACATTGAGAAGGTGGTTACAAGAATATTCTGTGAGACGTAAAAGACCATTCAAGGTGAGGCACTCCTATGTGGAGCGCCATTACACAGTGGTGTGCGAGAAGGCTGATTGCAATTGGAGGGTCTATGCTCAGAAACAGAAGTCCACAGGGAAGTTCAAGATCACCAAAATTGTTGGTCCACACACCTATGCCGAGAAAGATCTAAACCAGAAGCATCGATAGTTGACCTCTATCCTCATTGCTAGAACTCTTTACTCAATATTGAAGGGTTAGCCCAACTTGAAGGTCAGGATAATTATGGAGATGACTCAGAAAATATTTCATTATGACATAAAGTATGGAAAAGCATGGAGGGCTAAACAACGGGCCTGGAAGATGATATATGGGGATTGAGAGGAGGGGTACGAGAAGTTGCCAGCACTGTTTAAGCAGCTAACCCAGGCATGCATTACGAGTACATCCCAAAGCTGAATGAATGGAAGAACGGGAGGCAGATATTCTTCTATGCATTCTGGTGCTTTTCCCAGTGCGTTGAGGCCTTTAGGCACTATCGTCTAGTGTTATCCATTGATGGTACTTTTCTGCTTGGCAAGTACATGGGCACACTCTTGGTAGCCATTTCCTGTGACGCAGACAACGCATTGGTTCCTTTAGCGTTTGCTTTGGTGGAGAGGGAGCACAAAGATAGTTGGGGATGGTTCTTGCAGCTTGTTCGGATACATGTCATAGGCCCTGGCAGAGAGATTGGTGTCATATCTGATAGACACTAGGGTATACTTAGTGCCGTATAGCAGCAGATTTGGGGGTATGCACCTTTGCACCATCGTTGATGCACTCGGCACCTTGTCGAGAATTTATTCTGGAAGGATGGTTCGATGGATAACTTTCCGCTGTTCGAGGAGGTTGCTCGCATGCTTGAGGTGCCATTCTTCAAGGAGAAGTTGGAGCAGCTAAAAATGGCAACAAACGCAGAAGGTAGGCAGTGGCTGAGAGGATTGTTGAGGGAACCTAAGAAATGGACACGAGCGTACGACGATGGTGGATGGAGGTACAAGTTTCAGACTAGCAACATGGCCGAGTCATTTAACAGTGTGCTTAAGGGTATACATGCCATGCCCATCAATGCTATCGTATCATTCACCTTCTATAGGCTTGTTGCATGGTTTAATGAGAGGCACACTCAAGCAATAGCACTACAGAGCAAGAATCGGTCCTGGGCACCTAAACCTAACCAGTATCTTGAGAAGGCAAAGGCAAGGGCTTGCACACATGATGTCGATTGTTGTTTTGACCACAACACAGGCAAGTACCAGGTCATGGAAAGGGGTGGTACAACATCTGATGGTGAGGTCCAGCCATCAAGGAGTTATGTTCTGGTACTTAGTGATTTTTCATGCAGATGTGGGAGAACAAGGCAGTACCACTTTCTGTGTTCTCATTATATTACAGCGTCTCGGCATTGCAACTTTGACTATGAGATCAAGATACCACGGGAGTTCAGTGTTGACAGCCTTGTACATACTTGGTCGCCTTGTTTCGAGCCTTACCAAGATGAGGGTCAGTGGCCACAATACACTGGGCCAAAGTACATTGCGGATCCAGGTACACGTTGGGACAAACGTGGAACCAGGAAGAGGACGAGGCACAAGAAGGTCATGGACCAGGTTTCCGATGGAACGAGATGAGGGAGAGCAACCCCCTTTCTTACTGACCCTGAGAAAAACCAATGTGGCAAATGCGGTAGACTTGAGCACAACTCACATACATGCCATTAGCCGCTTAGTCAGGTGCATATTAGATTCTAGCTACTACAGTTGGTAAATAGTTAGTGCACTAATTGTTAAATTGTTTAATTCTATATGCATTGTACTTTATTTGTTTTGCTATCTTATTAATTATTTACAACTGCTTCCTTTTTTATAGGATGGAGCCATTCCACCTTCTGGATCCGTACTATGAGGAGAAGCACCGAGGTCGACGCACCGCGGAGGGGGAGGTACTGACTGAAATTTTTTGGTGTGACCTTTTATTTGTTTTATTTCACATGCATTAAATAAAATAACTACAATGGTTGCAGGAACTGGCCCCTCTTCGTCCTCGAACCCATGACAAGTTCGAGGAGATGCGGTATGACGACAGGTACACACCTCTGCTATAGAGGGCGGGCCTGGATGTCGTATCATATCAGGTTTGCCGTGGGTTGCCTATCATCAGCCCCATGGCGATCACAGCTTTGGTTGATAAGTACACCCATTATCAATACTAATCGTTTATTTTCCACTTCCATTTTTGTATGTCCTTGATGTCCTCCTGACAATAGTACTCGTTCTTATGTAGGTGGAGGCCGAAAACTAATAGTTTCCACCTACCTTGTGGAGAGATGACTGATACGCTTGAGGACACTCAGAAGTTCCTTGGTCTGAGTGTTAGAGGCCGTCCAGTTATCGGTCACTGTAGGCCTGACGGTTGGAGAGATAGAGTGGAGGCCTTCCTCTAGAGACCACTTCCTTCGGAGGCAACGGGTACCCACACCACAGGGGTATCCATTAACTGGCTCAGGCAGAACTTTGCTCAGTGTCCGGATGGTGCAAACGAGGAGACAGTTACCTACTACTGCAGGGCTCGGATCCTACACTTGTTTGGGTGTGTACTCTTCCCTGACGCGATGGGGGACACCGCGTCATGAATGTACCTCCCATGCCTCACTGACTAGGACACCGTAGGGGGTTACAGCTGGGCTTCTGGAGTGTTGGCGTTCCTATATCGCCACCTCTGCGAGGCGTGTCGTCGGACCTCGTAGAGCATGTCCATAGGCGGGTGTGTCTACCTTCTCCAGCTTTGGATGTGGTCTCGTCTACCAGTTGGCCGACCCATAATGCAAGCTCCACGTGCCTGGTTCGTAGTGAACAACCCTCGACACCGACCAACGGTTGCCCAACTTTGGGACCAGGCCAAAGTGCCTGCTCCTCATGCCTACGTCTAGTACGCTAACGAGCTCGACACACTTAGGCCATCGATGGTGAGTTAAATGCATTTGTTATTGTGTACTACATATCTAGGATAACTATTCTAACTTAAACCCTCGATGGCTTACTTTTGCAGGTTACTTGGGAGCCCTACAAGGACATAGAGGTGGTGCAGCTTGGAGTAAGCACCATGTGCAGCGTGGACGAAAACCTGTACATGATGAGGTGCCCACTGATCTGCTTCTACACTGTTGAGTATCACCTTCCACATAGAGTTGCACACCAGTTTGGCTTGAGTCAGGAGCGGCCAGTCGAGCCGTTCTCGACGTCCGTGGAGTTGCACAAGTAAGTGTGATTCCATTCAGATAACTATTTCATATATTAATTTCATTTAGACTTACATAAATAGTTCTCAAGTACCAATTGATTCATGCAAATGTAAGTGGCAGGAGATGATATTTTTTCCTAAAATTGTATATCACAAGGAATGAACACTTTCGGGATTGATCGTCAGAAACAGAAGAAGACGGTTGAGTTTGAGACACTACACCGTGAGCACATGGAAGTATGGGATCAGCTTCATGACAACCTGTACGAAAACAACCAGCCACACACCAACTACAACTTCCGCGCATACCTATCTTGGTACCGTGGTGTCACACGAACAAGGTTGAAAACTCAATGGACCCAAGCCGACTATGCCGACCTTGACTCTTCAGATGATGAAGACACGTCCTACGACCTTGCGACGTGACAAGGGGCACTTCTGGAGGCAACACCTGTCTTGGACCGAGTGGTAAATGATCTTTAAACTTTTATGTACTACAATCACTATAATAACCATGAACAACAAATAGCGATGTAATCTTTGTTTTATTTTGCAGGGCAACGCGCTGAAGCAATCTGTGCTTGACATCGAACGGTTTCCAAGGAAAGACGTGGATGAGCACACACTCAACAACTTTCTTGGAGTAAGTTGACACCAACTACTATTTCCTCTTTTCCGATGAATTCTTATTGGATCATTCCTTCCATTTCCAGTGTCAGTGTTGCACTATAATGAACCTACAGCTGTGCATTTGACCCCACACGACATGAACTCTTCTTCCTATTGTCATTTGTCAGCACTGCCATCACTTACATCAGCAACTATTGGTGTCTCTGCATGCTCTAAAAAAATGGTGACTTGATCTTGGCTTTGCTTCGTTTTGGCTTGTAAATAAATTAAACAAAGTATATGCCTAGATCAATTATTGGTGTCTCTGCATGCTCTAAAAAAATGGTGGCTTCACATGTTTATCTCTAGTTTTTGATACCTTACTGATGCCTTCCCTTCCTGCTGTGATGTAAGCCTGATATTCATGCAACCAATACTAGTATGATGATGATGTGGCATTCATTTTAATAATAAGCACATACAGTTCCATAAGCTTACTAATTGCATTTTTGCATGACAGAGGCTAGCACGTAAGCTGCGGCGTGCTGCAGCTCATTGTGGTTGCGGTACTAGCGCAGCGATGGACATACACGGGCCACACACAAGAAAATGGGACACGCCTGCAGGCCTTGGTACTTCTTCTCACGGAGGTATATTTTCATTACGTGTTCTTTAGTTGAACGGAGTTAAGTGCTACATTCCTGACATGCCATAGTGACTTATGTGCACACATCATTGAAATGATGTCTATAGGTTCTGGAGGACAGAGCTCCTCCCGCGCGACTGTGGACACTTTCCAAGGCCAGGGAGACAAGGATGACGATGAGGAAGACGAGGAGTGTGGCTATGATGAGCTTGGCGAGTCTCAGCTTCAGGACTCTCCTTCGACTCAGCCTGCGCAGGTTGCAGGAACTAGGCGACGCCGTCCACCTTGTCTGTACACTCCAGGCACCGACGCTCTTGGCCACGAGGACTTGTAGGTTAGGACTATGGTACCAACTTAAAATCACAACTATTTGGACTGCATGGATTTTGCTATAACTATTGGGACTGTATGGACATTGTGAACTATTTGGATTATGCTAGACATGTTATGTTGGTTGTGATGTTCTATGTGGTTGTGTTATGCTATTTGGATGACTAAATGTTTGGATCATATTATGATGTCTCTGTTCCTAACTATGGATGCTCCTGAAACAAGGAAAACTCTTGTGAATTTTTTCCATGAATCATTCATTATACTACACAGCTATAATAGTTCTCATAACACCTATATAATAAATTATTTAAATCATTGAACGTGTGTAGTCTAATCGTATCATACACAGGCTTTGCAGATGAATCTAGGCTTTTCAGTATCAGTAAACGAATCTAGGCTTTTCAGACAATGAAAATAGCCTTTTCAGTTAGAAGGACAAGGAGGACGATGACAGCAGCGATTTATCACTTCATATACGTAGTACACCTATACCATCTAGGCTTTTCACTGATTTCTCATGTCACCATCGAATAGACTTTTTAGTAAATGAATCTAGGCTTTTCAGTGTTCATTGAAATAGGCTCTTCAGTGATACTAAGTAGGCTTCTCAGGACCATTGACACCACATTAAAACAGCAACTAAACCTTTCTCCGCCTATATATACGCAATGTTGAATGCATTGCTACTTACTTCCCAACGAGTATTTCCTTTCGTTGCAGTACGAATGTCTGGAGGGTTGTCTAGAGGGAGAGGAAAGGGGGGAGGAAGGGAACTCCCATTGTGTGGGAGGGTTCTCTTGGTCCCAATTTCTTTGAGAAAGCATTGTACGAGAGATTTCTAGTTGAGAGCAAAAGTGATTTCACCAAAGAGGCACCACTGAGAGGATACGATGACCGAAAAGAAGAGTGGCCAAATGCATGCATGGTGAGGACTGCTTAGCGCAGATGTTCACCGAGGGAATAGATGGAGGTCGCCGTTTCTTCAAATGCCCGCGAGCATGGGTAATTGCTATTACTATTTGCTTCTTCAATATGTACCTCTTCTATACTACAACCAATAGTATGTATTTATTATAGTCTTTCGAGGCCAAAGAAAACTATGGGTTCACTAGATGGGTGGATCCTCGTCCAATTTATCCACATCAGGAGTACATCTACTACCTGCAGGACCATATCTTCAATCTAGAAAGGGAAGTTAGCAGCGGTCACAAGGACAACGAAGATGACGACAACAACAGCAACGGCGTCGGTGCACAGGAGGCACTCTGCAATGATGCATATTGCACCTGCCTTAATCACCAGAACAAGGGGACTCCACCGCCACCCTCGCCGCCACCACCACCAACAACAACAATGGGAGGATACTATGGAGAAGGTGCAACATAATTTGGTATGTGGCCGCACTACTAGCTAGAACGAATCTATCTTATTCACATGCCACATCCATGTGTTTGTTGTTTGGTTTAATTACCTAAAGCATGTTAGGGTTAGCCAAAGGACCTATGTACCCTTGTTTGGTACATGTTCTCACATGCCATTTTATGTGCTTGTTGTTTGCTTCAATTACCTAAGACATGTTAGGTTTAGTCCAGGACCTCTGTACCCTAGTTTGGTACATGTTCTCACATACCATTTCATGTGTTGTGTGTGTTGAATTATATAATGCAGTATTTCGTTAGGTCTTATTTGCCATACGTTAAATTGTTTCGCTACCTCGACATTTTTAAACTGAATATTATGACCACAAATAATAAAACCAACAACACAATGAAAAATCCAATACTTGGGCACATTAAACAAAACAATAACGATAGAAGTACGTGTCGACAAACTAAATAACATCCATACTTAATGTGCATTGCATGACAACACAATTCAAACTACTAAATGCAAACTATTGAGTGTGGAAGACAACATTGTTCATGCAGACTACTGAGTGCAACGATGCCACTTTCCCTTCCTTAGGGCATCAGGATTCTCCTCCATCGCTGCTTTCGCTCGGCGCGCACGCTCAAGCTTCTTTCCCCTCTCCTCCCTGTACGCAGCAATACGCCTCCTTTCCTCCTCTTCCTTGTGCTCCTTTTTTACAGCCTCCTCTCTGCGTCTCCTATCGATCATCTCCTTGTCCTCTGCCTCCCAACGCAATAGTTTCTACATCCACTCCTTGTCTTCCGGTTTGATCTCAGTGTCACTCCACTGCTCAAAATCACAGAGCGATGGAGGGGTCTGCAATACATGCAAATGTTACACAACAAATAATTCATGCATGATTTCATATGAAACAAAATAATTGTTACACAGCATCAATTTCTCACCATCTTGTTAATGTGGCGCTGACGAAGTGTAGGCTCAAATGCAAAATTGGAACACATCCAATACCTCTGCCTATATGTGTCCTCTTCATCGGACTTGGCCACCTTTGCAAGGACCACGCAAAAACACATAGGCATAAGAATACCACTAGGCAGAGGTAATGGGTCAAATGCATTTTCGGTCATCCGGCCATAACTACAATTGAAACAATTTTGTCCTAAAAACCAAAGGCAATAAACATTAAACCATAATATAACCCATTTGCTACACATCAATGAAACCATAATATAACACGATGTGCTGAGGTTACCTTGGTTCAGTAGCTTTTTCACGCTTTGGCATTCTAAGGTTGCATATTACATATATTAATAATCGTTTCAAAACCGTAGTAATGACATACCTACGCCTACAAAATACACCTAACATAGAACAAATCAATGCGTACAAAATGAAGAGGGGAGAGAGGATACCTTGCTCTTGAAGATCTATAGATCAAATCAAAGTTTTCAAGATGAAAATAGTCGATTTAAGAGATTGGATGGATTGGGGAGAGGAAGAACCCGAGAGGAAGAAGAAGAAATGAAACAAGCCTCGGATAGGGAAAGCTGGTCGCGGGTTTTGAATCCAGGCTCGGCGTCGAGATCTGTGGCACTGAGCTCGGCACCGTCGTCTGTGGCACCGAGCTCGGCGCCGTGATTTGTGGCGCCGAGGTACCTGCCACGTAAGGTCCACATCAGCTACAGGGCTAGGCACCTCGGCGTCGTGAGTCATGGCGCCCAGACGTGTTACCTCGACACCGACCCCCAAGGTCTAAAGTTGAGTTTACGTCGCCCAGGGTCTAAATGTGAATTTTCTTCAAAAAAAAAGGCCAAATTGAAAAAAAAAATTCGGCGTGTTCTAGCTAGCTAGGGCGGGCAAGCACTTCATGATCACCAAGAGTAAGCATAGATCTAATTCTTAAGGAAAATTTGGTATTAGTTTCATATATACTTTTAATAGTTAAAATGAAGTATACTATTTATATTTTTTTTTAGAAAATCCGTGATTATAATAAATTAGTTTTGGAAAATCAAGCGAATACGTATACGATGATACGTGCCACATCGAGCGTAGAGGTGACAACAAGTGTCACTTGTGACATGATGATAAAATAATTACTGATGCATGTCAACAGCTAGCGTGGGTACGTGTGCGTTAGTTGGCTCGATCGTGTGCATGCAGGTATATATATATGGTGTTCGATCGATCGACGTGTTCGTTGCACGATGCATGGGCATGGCCGACCGAAGCTTTTATTTTTGAAATACGGCAATTTTATATTATTCTATATGTGTAGTAGGCCAAGTAGCTGTCTGGCTGTGCAGGTAGCTATGAGTGGGAGCTTAAAACCCACGGGCAAAAGACAATTATTTGTAGTGATGACAAATAATACTAATTATTCCAAGGGGTCGTCCTCCATATACATGCACAATGTCCATGTCTTCCTCGTAATTATTTCACTTCCACAATTTCATCACTGTCAGACCATGGAGACAGTGGTGTATGGAGTAGCTCTGCCAACATCAAAGACGACGACGGTGGTGGCCCGTTGTCATCCATCTCAGATCTTTCGAGATCTGTGCCATGGGATTCCTGTGGTGGCCTATTGTCCGTCGCAGATCCCTCCGGATCTGTGGCACGGGATCCTTGTGGTGGCACATTGTCTACCGCATATCCCTCAGGCTCTGTGTGATGGGCATCATTATTGTTCTCCTGCTGCTCGCCACCTATTCCAAAGATCTTCCCAAGCAGCTGTTGGAGCCAACCTATTCCATATATTCGAGCGATGACTACTGCTACTGCAGACACAAACATCCATACATCAATATATAAGTAATACCATAATATAATTTTTTTCTTTTTTAGCAATGATAAAGTAAAAATTGAAACAAAACTACATGTATGATGTGGCCAACCTTTTTGACACTTGTGATAAGCTCAGAAAGGTTGAGGATTTTAGTCATATCTCACTTACCAAAAGATATCACTGCTAGATGCTCGTTGCCGATGTGGACCCACGTACTGGTCCAACCGACGTCCATGCTCCACCTAAGGTGAAATGCAAAATATGAAACTTGGAACCAAGAACAAAAACATGTCACTTCAGTTTAATCGGTGGTGCCATCTGGACTTACTTTTCTGATGTATGATGTGTGTCCCAGCCGACAAATAACATGCCAAAGTACATGGAGCCCATAGCAAAGACAAAATGGAAAAACCCATACCCATATGGTACGTCGTTTACCGTCTCTACTACGTTCCTGAACTGCAAATTTTCAAGCAATAATTTATTTAGGTGGTACAAGACATTTCACATTTTTATTGATTTGATTATTTGTTTAACTGGAATGAAGAACATACATTTATGCATCTGTAGTCATCAGTGCCCGTCGAAAAAGTAGCTACGGTGATGCTGATCAATTCAACAATAAAACTCTGCCAATGTTGAAATAATATCAATCAAATATTTGATGAAATATAACTATAGTAGATAAGAACCACGATAGAATAAACAGTCTACTTACAATTATGGTTATCCAATTGTCACCTGAGCCAGCTTTTCCTTTCTTGAAGCAACTTGTGTCTGGCTCACTATTGAGGCGAAATTTGGGAGCCAATGAGAATTATATATATATATATATATATATATATATATATATATATATATATATATATATATATATATATATATATATATATATATATATATATATATATATATATATATATATATAAAGGGATCCCAATATAATAGGTTGTAGCATCACATAATTATTCTGTATAAATATTTTACCTTTTAATTGCTGACCAGCATAGTAACACAATGTATGCTCCCATTAGCCCTGGCTCCATGTAGAATCCCTTCGACTAATTTAGACACAGCAGTTCACATATTCACAATACAAAATTAGTATATATATTTCACTTGCTCTTTTTCCAATTCTTAGCTTTTGACGATCTAAGTAAGTATGTACTTAATTACCTTTGACAATAGTGAGATTAGGGCCATAAGACACACTAGGACCAGTGTGGTGACAATGAACGTGATGTTCACCAAGCAGCCCTTGTACCAGAAGAACATCAGTATGATCCCTACAATCGAGGCACTATAGGCTAGGACAGAGGTCGTGATCACCTCAAGGTAGCTGTGTCGTCAATTGAAGATTGTCAGATATATAGAAACAACGGTAGTACAACATGTTGGGCAAGATAAATTAAAGCAAAGCCTACTGATTTTCGATATTTATCTGGCACCATTTGTAGTTCAGCCGTGTGATGAATCTGATGACACTTATGAGCTGAACAAGAAGAAATACCCTGCTCAATTCCAAATACAAGATATATAATAACCACATGTTAGTGATGGAAAGGGAAGGACATGAACAAATGCTTGGAAAAATTGTTTGAGGTACCCTGCTCCAAAGTGTGCAGCTTTACCTAAAAATAAATCAGACAAAAACACCATGATCAGCAAGTGGTGGATTCTCTAATTTACTACAAGTTGTAAGATAGGTCGGCATGAAGTCAGTAACTAACCATAGAGTTGAATCCCATCGGATGGTATAAATACTGAGATCACGAGGCAGCCTAACAAGAGGAGGGCCTTTAACCACCACCACTGGAAGTGCCACGAGTTTCGACGGTCTTGCACCGTCCTCGTGCCCACGGTGGAGAAGAACATTATAGAGAAAAAGAGCTGGAAATTTGTTTAAGGCCAACACAAGTTGATGGAAAACAAATGTTTGTTTGGGAAAAAAAATTGAGGATACGAAGAAGGCAAGACTTATGATTAAAACACCCTCAGCGGCAAGGCAGTCACGGTGACCCTCACAGCCACTGAGGCGTTGTCCCATGAAGTACGTGATAGGGTTTTCTCTTTCCACCCATGCAACGATGTTGGCCAAAAAGAAGATCCCTGCATAGACGTACCGCGCGGACAGTGTTGTTAGGCTCGGACAGGAGCAATGGTGTTCTCTATGTCCATTGTCACCACCAACGTCCATCTCGGTCTGCGTCACGCCAGCGTCTACAGTCTATCAGTAAAAACTGAGTGAGAAGGATGGAGAAGAAAATTGCTTTGCTATAGCATGGCACAATCAGCTGCAAATATTTTAGATTTTTTGCACTGAATACAAATGAAGAAGAGGAACGACTTTACGTCATCTAACCACCTAGCTAATTTCACTAGAATATTTCACCATTTTCCAGGACTGAGTCGTGTACCAAAGGATCATGAAAAGATCTATTCCATCTCTAGTACTATAGAATGAGATAAAAAATTTGTTTTTAGAACAAAGGGGAGACCAGGACGGAGACATGGGCGTATTCTCTTTAAGCAATTTTTCAAACTTTCATGGGCAACCACAACACCTTAGGGGTGTAGAATATATATTTTAATTTTTTTTACATTGCAATCTGTGTGCAAACTCAATCCCTCTGCATAATATAATTCCAAATCACCACCGAGTTCTTTCAAAGACAAAAGAATGGCAAAAGCTAAATGAAAATATATGTGTGACTCTCCATTGTGCCTCTCTGTGTTAGATAAAATTCTGGTAGTAAAGTATATCACAATTATATGTAAATTAATTAAAGAGCATAGCAAGCTAGCAGGAACAAGTGCATACCTGCTCCAGGTTTTGCTCGTTTGTTGCCATCTGTACTAGGAAGAAGTGAATGGTCAATTCAAAGTTGAGGAGAGAGCAGAAGAGAGCTAGCTAGAGGCAGCACATTTGGAGCCAGGATATGGTTGTATATATAATTGAGTTCTAGCTAGTGCCCTGCCCCGTGTGTGTATATGCAGCAGGTGTGCACCAGATGGACTGGCCGACCTCTAACCGCTGGATACTGACAAGATTTTTTTTGAGGGAAGATACTGACAAGATTGACACACAAATGTAAAAAACCACACACATCTGGTGCCAGCACGCAGTGCTAAGGCATCTGAACTGAGAAGATTGAGACACAAATGTACCACGCACGCACACATCTGGTGCCGTCGTGCCGGCACGCAGTGCTGCAAGGCATGTGATAGGTAGAGACAGGCAAGCACCAGCAGGGTACTGAGAAGAGATTTTCAATGCCAACTCGGTCACACATGCATCTGGTGTTGCGCTGCTCCATCATCTAGTCTAGCTAACGGAACACGAGAAAGTCAAAGTGTCAAAAAAGCTTTATAATTCTCTGGTCTAGGAACAATTCCATTCACGCCAAGCATGAGGCTCCGAAGTATTGAGAAAAAAGATCTTAAAAATTCTCACAAATATTAAAAACATCGGGTCATCACATAACATATATTTCATAAATGGAGTATATTTGATATATAAATATATTTCAAATAGAAAATGTTCAAAACTATTGTCTTGTCCACATTACACAAATGAACTAAAGATGAATTTAGAATTTAAGTATCTTTCAGTATCATATATTTAAACAACAACCATTAATAGATGCTATGAGGAGGCGGCTGGGCCAACCGTCTCTGAGGCCCCACCATGCAGCCTCACATCGTGTATCGCAAGTCAGAAGTCGTCCTCTAACCCCTCCACCCCAAAAATAGTTGTGTCCATAATGCATATTCATTTCCCTCGTATTCTCTTTTCGGTATTTTAAAATGAGTATTTGGAACCTTAAACGAATTCAAATAAAAAATTTCAACTACAAATTTGTAGATATTCGGCATGTGCTACAACTTTGGTTTTGGTTGTTTCTCCATCTGAGGTCATTTGAAAATTTTGAATTTCAAATGTGAGAAGTTCAAACATAATTTTTCTTAGATAGATTACTTCAAATGAAAAGGTTGTCAACTACAAAGTTGTATAGTCTACAACTTTGGTTTTTCTCATTTCTTCATCTGAGGTCATTTGAAAAATTCAAAATTTACTATGTAGCACCTATTTTTAGATACGGCTCTAAATCTAGCCACCTCTGCTCTAGATCGAGATGTCTTTAGAAATCCATTTGTAGAGGTGACTACAGCTGGAGCCGTCTCTAAAGATAGGGCATTTGTAGAGGCGGCTAAAAATATCAGTCGTCCCTACAAATGCATTTTTAGAGGTGACTCTTTTCAAGAAATATTTTTAGAGGAAGTTGTAGTCTGAGCTGCATGACGAGAGTCTAACATACGGGTATGTTAAGTCCTTAAGAAAGAGGAAGCCGACCGACGGACCCCAACCGATCCCACGAATTGCTTAGGGGCTCGGAAGCTATACCCATCAAAGGTACTCTCGTGCGTACCCTTTGGAAGGAGTCAAGGTGAGCCCGAGTATGCTCGTAACTGTCGCTCAAGGCTCGGGGACTCTGCCACGGCCCTGGGCTAGCGAATGACGGTGGCCCAAGCCTGACCTCCACCTAGCGCCCATCCGGGCCAGTGCCCAGGCGGCAACTAGCATCCTGAGCCACGGGCCAAGATCCGACTCAGGAACCCGTTAGGTGCTCAGAGCCTGACAGGTATGGAGCTGCTGCACCAGCTCAAAGTGCGAAGGGCTCTAGGGCCTACTCATCAGCCCCTCCAAGCGGAGGCTCCTTGTGGACAAGAAAGACTCAAGAAGGCTCACCCAGGGGAGGCCGCACTGCAACAAGCAGCCCCTAACGGTCAAGTGCTAGAATGGAGGCAACGGCGTCAGGGGTGGTTGCGGCACTGTTGGCTACGCCTACACGACAAGGTGACATCCAGCAATGTTGTAGCAGCGGGTGCTTACACCAAGTGCATAGGCCATAGACAAGAATAAAACCGACTTGTACACTGTGTCCTCCTCAAAATATAAGGAGAGGCACGGCTCCCATTAGAGGGGATTGGACAACACTCTATGAAGGAGAACCGGCCCAACTCAGTGAGGAGGGGGGGGGGGTTTCGATTTGTCCCAACTCTGAGGGACCGAGGAAGAACACCGACGAACTTTGGGATACCATCGAGCAATCCCCCTACCAATCTCTCTCGGTTTCCACCATTGTAACCCCCGAATTGGACATTACTAATATGAAGATCACTGTACTGCAGGACGTAGGGCTTAGAAGCTCGAACTAGGATATATCGAACTACATCCCTTCCATATTTTGAATGTCTGAGCCACTGGAGACCTACAAACTGACCTCCAACGAACAATTCCAATGCTTGTCACAATTATGAACCCATGATTGCTGGTGTGCTAGTTAGGGGAGCGTGTCGTGTGTGATCATCGCTCTAAGGTGGATAGAGCCACCTACCTCACCGCCGGAGACGACGACGTCACCCCCCTCCCCCGAGGGTGGCTTGCGCTTTTCCAGCTAAATCGTCATCATCGGCGGCTCCTTCACCCCTGGTCAGGTTCTCAGCTCTGGGAGCTTGGACTATGTCGCCGACAACAATGGCGAGCTTCCCTATCGAGAAGACTTCGTCGGAGGATGAGTCCCAGCGTTGGACTCTCTGCTGGGCCTCCTGGTTGCCGACCTGGAGGTCCTCGCTCGGCAGATTAGACTCGGTTTGGGCTCGAACCCCACTGTGTCAGAGCATCGCCATATGTTCTACATGCTGGCGCACGACCACCACTAGATCGCCGCTGGAGAGGAGTTGCTGCCGCGTCAACACTTCTGGTATGTCCTCTCGGACCTCCCGTATGGGATCCAGAACGTTGCGGCGTCATTCCGGCTCGAGCTGGAGCGACTCATGAGCCGGGAGGCGCCGCATGGTGCCATCCTCTCGGGCGCAGCAGGGACCGATGTCCCCTCGCTATGCAACTTCCTGGAGATACTCCTAGGGACGGAACCGGAGTACGACTCCCACGACACCAGTGGCTTCTCCCTGCCATGCAAGTGCTTCTTCATCAGTGACAGGCCTGCCGCCGACACCACCCTCGAGCTCACGCCTCCGGACATGAGGCCGACCAGCCACGCAACCTACCTCAAGGAGAAGGTTGAGCTCTTCCAGGCCCTGGCAGGACAACCTCGATGCCGACCGTACCGTCCTCAAGAAGAGGAAGGAGGAGATGGAGCATCAGCAGGCAGCCCTGCGTGACGACAACGCCGGCGGCTCCCGACGTGTTGTGTTCCCCCCAGGCGTACAACATGGCGGCAACCGCATGCCGTCTCAGCGACGTCTCTGACATGCCAGACCCGAGGACCAACGAGTAGCTTCTGGAGGCGCGGCGGGTCCTCCACATCACCCTCGAGCAGCAGGCCGAAAGCTCAGCGTCTCACCACCTCAAGGCCGTCCCAGCCGACGCCAACCTTTAACGGGGACTGCTCCGACGCTCGCGCCCCACGGACGGGTGGCAGCAGCGGGCGATAGCTCCGACCATCCGAGGATGAGAGGAGCCAAGCCTCGGCAGGAGCGGAGGGCGGAGCCATCCTCCTGCCGACCTGTCACACGTAACCAGATCGGAGAAGACCGGGACGTGCATGACACCATCGACAGTATCTATAGTTTTGTTCAATCTCCGAATCATATCTAAACTATTAGAATTTAGCCGCACAACCAGTGGCACAACCATTATTAATTAAAAACTATTTTCATGGTTTTATCTAGTTCTTTTCCTTCTAACAAAAAAAATTGGAAACATGCAGTCATTTGTTTCAAATTTGGCTACGTATTAATTGTAGCGGACATTAACTTCTTATTTACTTATTTTATTTCTCAATTCATATACAACTCAAGTTAGTATTTTTTAAAGTTTAAATTCTGAATATATGCTAACCGTTTTGGGTATAGATTCTTTGTTTAAACCTAAGCCGTTATATCACCATAGAATCCAACAGTGCATATTCTTTTGTTTTTATTAATCTTGTAATTTTTAGAACTCCTCAATAAATGTAGGAGCTCATTTATGTAACGTTGAATTAATCTATATATCTCTTATAAAACTAATCCCAACTACAAGTTCTATGTCAACATGGTAAGCTATACACATCATCTCTCACTAATATCGACATTAGCCCCCACAAATAGCCATGCCATCCCACCATCTTGCAACCTTTTAATGCAAGTTGTCCAGATCATCTCCACTATAAGAGCAATTACAACTTTCAATATACAGGAATTATAGAAGGCATCCGAATTTTGCTATTTCTTTTGCCATTCTATCATCTTATAATTCAATCCAATTCTGTTAGTTTTTTTTTCTATTGGGTTCTTTTATTGCCTTGCCCAATTTAAATAAGAATGGATGTAAGAACATGTAGGTTTAACTCTAATGGATTTATTTCTAAGAAAGTCCCGTAACACGCACGGGATATCCTTCTAGTATAATAGGTGTTCAATGCCAATGCATGTGACGTCAACATGGGGAAGGGACATGATTCAGGGACGGCAGGCAGATGTGGGATATTGTGGTAAAAAAAACAGAGGTGGGTACAAATTGGACACTATGGTCTCGGTTTTTTATGTGTATAAATGGTCGTATCAATCTGGATTCACAACCAGTTGGTTTTAAAATTTCGGCAGTGCTAAGATTTTTGTTTACAAATCAGCAGCGATATCCTATCATTGTTCGTTTCAAATTGTCCGGCAGTGATGAGCCGGCAAGGATTGTGGTTTCTGCAGTGAATACATGTACCCTACTAATATATTTTTTTTGTGCCTTTAAAATCGTGGATAACAATGCCATACAAGCAAAGCCACCACGCAGCAGCATGAAACACAAATGCCATTATGGACTTGTGTTGTAATCATCCCATCTCACCTTCTTAATTACACCCCCACAGAGCAATTGCAAATCGAGTCTGTGACGCTGGCGGACAAGGGACGATGAGTGGATGATCTTGATATATAGATTAATATCCTTCAAGCTAGCTGTGGTCACATAGGATGGTAGGTACCACACGTAACGTACATGTTACAGGCTCTTTACCAGGAGCGTCATAAACCGTAGATGATGTAATGTTTAAGAAAATTTGGTATTAGTTTTATACTTCTAGAGTTAGATTAATGAAATACCTGACGGGCCTCGAGCATGTCGAGCAGGTCCTCCGTCTCCAGCAACACGGCCTCTCCGGCGGCGGCGGTGAGGTCGACCACCTCGGGCAATGCGGCCTCTCCGGCAGCGGCGGCGGCGAGGTCGACCGCCTCCTGCGCCCACTTGTGAGAAGAGCTCTCCATGAAATGAGCAAATGACTTGCTTTTTTTTTTCTTTCTTTTCTTTTCTCTCCTTGCTCCTCTTCCCTCTCTCTGTGTACACGTACGCCGAGCAAGGCAAAGACAGAGCCAGGCGAGCGAGACGAGGCAAAGACTGAATGAAGAGTACAAAAAGCGAGGTGTTTTGCGCAGCGTCGCCGAGTTGGCGGCCGACTTATATAGCGTTGAGCTGGGCGGCTCTGCGGACGACACTAGTAGAGAACAGACCTTTGATCCTCGGCTAAAATGGGCTCTAGTCCCGGAATTTTTTACCCCCGGGACTAGAAGTACCTTTAGTCCCGGTTGGTGGCTCCAACCGGGACTAAAGGTCCCTGCCCAACGGCTACTGCGCCAGACAGAGGTGGCAGGGACCTTTAGTCCCGGTTGGAGCCACCAACCGGGATTAAAGGTATACTTTTACTCCCGGTTGGTGGCTCCAACCGGGAGTAAAGGTCTACTCCCGGGCCGTGGCTGCGCCCGGGGTTGGAAAGTTACCTTTAGTCCCGGTTGGATCTATCAACCGGGACTAAATGTTCTCCCTTTATAAATCGGCCGTCTCCTCCTTCCTCCCCGAGCCCGAGCTCAGCACATTTTGAAGCTCACTGCAGTAGTGTTCTTGCTTCCTCCCTCCCTCCATTGTTCCTCCATCCATTCTTCGATTCCTCCGTCGATTCTTCAGTTGTAAAGGTTACCAATCTCATACTCTCATTTTTTACCATTTTCTTATGCCATTTTATTCACTATATATATTTATGGTTCTTTATTGTGGTTTTTTTTCATTTGTAAGCAATTTGAGCTCAAAATCACTTTAAGCTTGCATATTTACATGAAAGAAGGTTAAAGTATATATAAATATAAAGTTAGAAAATAGTTAGAAAATTATAGCAAATCCTTACTAGTTGAACTTGCGGACCGTGTTCAGGTCGGCGAGGATGTTCTCTGCCGAGCGGTAACGGACGTCAAGGAGGAGCTTTGATTCTACGAGGGAGAGCGATAACGGTCGTGGAAGACCGTGTTCCCTTCCTCGTAGAATCGGAGCTCTTCCTTGACCAAGTACGGTGCCGTCCGGTGGAGAAATGCTCGCCGAGCTGATCACGTAAGCAAGGTCAACTAGTACGGATGGTTATTTATTCACATGTCCCGATATCGTCGTAGTAGTCTGTCAATCACCGTACCTAAACGTAGTATATATAAATAAAAACTTAGAAAATAGTTAGAAAATTATAGAAAATCCGTACTAGTTGAACTTGCGGACCGTGTTCAGCTCGGCAAGCATGTTCTCTGTCGAGCGGTAACGGACATCAAGGAGGAGCTTTGATTCTACGAGGGAGAGCGACAACGGTCGTGGGAGACCGTGTTCCCTTCCTCATAGAATCGGAGCTCTTCCTTGACCAAGTACGGTGCTGTCCAGTGGAGAAATGCTCGCCGAGATGATCACGTAAGCAAGGTCAACTAGTACGGATGATTATTTATTCACACGTCCCGATATCGTCGTAGTAGTCTGTTATGTGTGTACATTCCCATTCTTCTGTTAATTTGTGGAAATATCATATGAATTACTTACCTGCCGCAGTAAAAGACGAGAACACAATGACCATTAAAAATATCATTGTTTAGAGATCTAGATAATTTTATAGTTTGTTAATTTTATTTGTTTATAAAAGAAGAAATTTATAGTGTATTAAAAAATGAGTATAGAGAGTAGATGGCAACTGCTTCCGGGTCCTCGGCCTCTCATGGGTTTCCAAAGCGACTTAGGCCGGGCCTTCCTCTCATTCCATGCGGCAAGTGTCGTGATGAGACGAAGATTGTGATGGAGTACCGAGTGAAGAAGGAGGGTCCCAACAAGGATCGTATCTTCTACAAGTGTCCGGATCGCAATGTGAGTTATTTTATCGTATTTAATGATTATGGTTAGTTTATACCTATTTTCATGATGGTTGTGATTAAAGTTCTAATTTTTTGTTTTAATTTCAGTGGGATGGCAGTGGACGATGTTCAGGCTTCTACTGGGAGGAAGAGTATGTTGAACTCGTGCAAAAATATCTTGCACAACAGGCAGATACGGCGGCTAATGAGGCAGTGATCCAGCCGAAGAAGCCCAAAGATATTGCACAATCGGGGGATCTGTCTGTTTTAGTTGAGATTGGTCGTGAAATCCTTGTGCTCCTGAAATGTATTTTAGCTTTAGTTCTTTTAGTGGTAGTTGGGATTGTCTACATTGTAGCGATGCTTTCATAAATTTGTATCTTTTGTGGTGGCACGCATGTTGTATAAATAATTAATTATGATCTAGGTTTTAATATGATATTTATGTCATGTAATGCAGATGAGCCGTCATTGGATGTATAATGCTGATCGCCGCTCACAAGAGTTCATTGACGGCGTGCATTCTTTGTTACGTGCGGCCGAGGCAAACAAACGCGACGGTTTCATGTGCTGCCCATGTGCCATATGTAAGAATACGGTGGAATATCCTTGCTCAAGGACTCTTCATTCACACTTGTTCAAGTCGGGTTTCATGCCAAACTATATTTGTTGGACAAAGCACGGAGAAACCGGTGTTGTAATGGAAGAAGATGAAGAAGAACAATGGGACGACAATGATATTATTCCTGATGGTGCGTGCTTCAATGATACTGCAATGGGAGAAGCTGAAGAAGAGGTAGCCGCAGAAGATGAGCCGGCTGATGATCTTTGTCAGGTCATTCGTGATGCACAAAGAGAATGTAAAAGTGAAAAGGAGAAGATCAAATTCGAGCGGATGCTAGAAGATCACAAGAAATTGTTGTACCCAACTTCAAGTGAGTGTTAATCATGTCGATCATAGCCTTAATGGCTCATATGTTGATTCTAGTTAATTAATGAGTGTTATGCGTTATATCCTATAAACACATGCAGCAATCACTGGATATTGATGGACATCGATCTGGTGAAAAGTCACTTGATAATCTATGACTCGATGAGAAAACCACAACAAGACTACCAAGATATGATAGATATTATCCAGAGGTAATTTCGGGATCTCTAGCAACTATATATACACACAAACATGATGATTAACTATATCTGATGACGTGGTAAATTTTTTATTGGGCAGTGTTTGGAAAACCTTTATTGAGAAGCAACACATGGAAAAATGCAAAGCGCCACTGAATGTAATCCCTTTGAAAGTAAGTCCCCTGAATCGCATCATCTTTATTAATTAAACATATAGCTTTCACCGGATCACCAGATTGGATGACAAATCTTTTTCTCGTAAAGTGGTGTCTGAGGCAGGAACAGGGGAACAACTACTGTGGTTACTATGTTTGCAAGTTTATCAAGGTGCTCTCCCAAAGAACTCCTACAGAGAGACTCAAAGTACGTTAAAAATACACTATATATTCATTTAATTATTATTATTGATTGTGTTACTATGTCTTTATATATATATATATATATATGTACATATATTAATTTATTTTCCTTTAATTCAAACCTGTAGACTCGATGGTTGGAGGAAAAGGTCATACGGCAAGACCAAATCAAAGCAATTCAAGAGTCTATAGCCGGATTTTTTAATGAGCAGGTCATCGATTCCAAGGGCGAGTTCTACTTCGACCCAACACTGCCATTGAAGCCAAGCTAGAGGATGAGAGGAAACTTGTTATGTCACAACAACTATAATGCAATCTTTTGTAATATATGCACATGAAATAATATAATGTAAAATACACATATGCATGCATGCATGTAAATATATATGATGCATGCATGCATATATATATATATATAAATATATTTCTATGCTTGAATTGTGTGATTTAATATGTTCATTGTGCTTGAACCGAAACATACTATATGCGCGTATAAATGTATAATTAGCATCGTACAATACGACTTCGAAAACCTATTTTGAAAAGAAAACAAAAAAATAAAAAGAAAAGAAAAAAGAAAAAATCCTTTAGTCCCGGTTCGTATTACCAACCGGGACTAAAGGTGACGGCCATCGTGGCATGTCAGGAGGCACCTTTAGTCCCGGTTGGTGTTACCCACCGGGACTAAAGGTCCTCCTTTAGTCCCGGTTCCTGACCCGGGACTAAAGGACCCCCCTTTAGTCCCGGATGCTTGCTCCCGGGTGGGGAACCGGGACTAGAGGGGGTTCCCCACCGGGAGTAAAGCTCGGTTCTCTACCAGTGCGACGGCTCTCGCAGGGGGGGTTTCCGCAAAAATGGCCCACGCGAGCGCGGGCGGGCAGTGGTGCAGCGAGTGTAGTACTCCTCGTCTTTCTTTCTCTCGTTTGGTTTGCTAGCTTTTCTTTATTTGGTTGCCGGTTGGGGGGCTCCTGCCAACCGGGTGGTGAAGGGAGAGAGGGAGGCAGTAAGGCTGGAGCGGGGCTGCTCGGGGTGGCCGCCGATGCTAGATTGACTACTAGCCCGGCACTACGGGAGACGGGCTCTTTGCCGAGTGCCTGTTGCACTCGGCAAAGGTAGCTTTGCACTCGGCAAAGCCTTTGTCGAGTGCAACACTCGGCAAAGAGCCTCCGTCGAATCCCTTTCCGGTAAAGGCTGCTTTGCCGAGTGCCCAATTTTGGGCACTCAGTAAAGGCTTTGCCGAGTGCCGTGCGGACACTCGGCAAAGATTTGACGCCGTCGG
Source organism: Miscanthus floridulus (assembly GCF_019320115.1). Taxonomy (NCBI): domain Eukaryota; kingdom Viridiplantae; phylum Streptophyta; class Magnoliopsida; order Poales; family Poaceae; genus Miscanthus; species Miscanthus floridulus. The sequence continues at coordinate 8,473,514 of NC_089589.1, read as the reverse complement.
TTGACGGTCGACGCCGTCTAATTTTTTTTTAACTCTTTGCCGAGTGCCACAGCTCCGGCACTCGGCAAAGAAATCTGTTTTTTTAAACCTCTTTGCCGAGTGCCACAGCACCGGCACTCGGCAAAGGGTGTTTTTTATTTATTTTTTATTTTTTTTTGCCGAGTGCAATGACCATTGCACTCGAAAAGCGTGTTTTTTATTTTATTTTTTAATTTTCTTTGCCGAGTGCAATGGTCATTGCACTCGGCAAAGCCACCTCTAAATTTCTTTGTCCAAAAACCATAATTTATTACAAACCACAAGTTCACAAGTTCGATACATAGAAACTACTCCGCAAGCGGCTCACGGCGACTGCGCCCCAGCGTGCGATCCCAGCGACGGTCCAGGTGCGAATGGCCTGACTTGCGATGCCGGCGACCCTCCGACCTGGTTCGACGCCGCCCCCGATGTCCGCTGCACAAAAAAGAAGATATTGCACGTGAGTGACAAGATAAAAATATAAGGAGTTTAAAGAAAAGTTGAAAATTTCGGCAGCACCTCCCCTGCACGGGGACGTTTCCAAAACCTGCAAGAAAAACGTCGGCACGAAGGCCGACAACCACATTTCTGGCATGAAGGCCGACACATCAACTAACCTGGCACGAAGGCCAACACAACCACAAACCCGGCACGAAGGCCGTCAACGACATAAACGGCGCGATGGCCGACAACCCTGCGGCTTTACCTTCTCCTCCGGCGAGGGCGGGGATGACGGCGTGGACGAATGGCGCGGACGACGTGGACGAACGGCGTGGATGACGTGGACGAACGTTCGTCCCCTCCACCTCGGCTTCCTCCCCCTCTCCCCTTCTCCTCCTCCTTCTTCTTCCATTTTCTTCTCCTTCTTCCTCGTCCTTTTTCTTCCTTCTTCTTCTCCTTCTTCCTCCTCCTTTTTCTTCCTTCTTCTTCCTTTTTCTTCCGCCTTCTTCTTCCTCCTTCCTCTTCCTGCTACCTTCTTCCTCCTTCCTCCAGGGCCGCGGCGGGCTTGCCGGAGCCGCTGCCTTGGGCCGGCGCCGGGCAGGCGGGGCGCAGCCGGGCATGCCGCTGCGGGGCGCCGAGCAGCCGGGGCGGCCCGGAACCAGTGGCCGGAGGCCGACCGGGGTGGGGCGGGGCGGCGTCAGAGCGGGGCGGTGCCGGAGCGGGGCGCGGCCGGTGCGGGGCGAGGGCGGGCAGGGGGTGCTGGCGCCGGGCGCGGCCGGGGCGCCCCGGATCCGGTGGCCGGCGGTCGACCGGGGTGGGGAGGGGCGGCGCCGCGGTGGGGCGCGGCCGGGCTAGCGGCGCGCCGGCGCGGGGTTCGCGAGGCGGGTCGGGGACGGGGCGGCGCGGGGCGGGGCGGTCGGGGCCGGGGTGGAGCGGGGCGGGCGGGGTAGGAGCAGGGCGGTCGGGGATGGGGTGGAGCGGGGCGGGCGGGGCAGGAGCGGGGCGGTGGGGGCCGGGGTGATCACATGTGGAGATGTCTAGGTTTTAGGCATGGCATCTGACGTCGCAACTTGCTCAAAACCTTCTCAATTTTTTACCATAGACTCTACATGCAATAACACGACGCCCCGACAAGTTTCGTCATTTTCGGACTTCGTTCGGATTTTATATAATTTAAATACACTTTTCCCGTAGGTACCTCGTCATGTTACGTCAACAAGATGCTCGAAATTTCATGTGAGTTCGTGGATATTGCCTCAACATACACCAAAGATCATGAATATCATTTTTTGAATGACCAAATTCGATTATTCCATGCACCTGCAGTTCAAATTTGAAATATTCCATAAAATTCAACGAAACAAAAAAACTAACAAAATATAGCAAAAAAAGTCAAAATTATCCCAAATTTGAACATGGAGTTTTAAATAATGTGGGAAGGCCTCACAAAAAATGGGTAAAAAAAACCAAAAAAAAATATTTTGCCGAGTGCCAGGAAGTGGCACTCGGCAAAAAAGGGATCTTTACCGAGTGCAGGGCCTTGGCACTCGGCAAAGGCCCTCTTTGCCGAGTGTCAGGGCCGGCACTCGGCAAAGAATTTTTTTTAATTTGACGGCGTGGGCGGGCTCGGCCGTCAAGTGCCATTTTTTTGTCGAGTGTTGCACTCGGCAAAGAGGGCTTTTGCTGAGTGCCGCCCTTTGCCGAGTGCCGGGCACTCTGTGGCATTTGGCAAAGCCACTCTTTGCCGAGTGCTAGACTTTGCCGAGTGCCACCCAATCCGGCACTCGGCAAAGAGTGGCTTCGCCGAGTGCCCGATTTTTGGCACTCGGCAAAGCTGGCGGCACTCGGCAAATCTGCGTTCTCCCGTAGTGCGGGTGGACGGCAGGAGGTGCACGGCCCAACGTTGGGAGCCGTCATCACACCACAGCGAGCTCATGGGGTTCTCCATGCCAATCAATGACCTAAACCCATCGCCAAGCAGATCAGGCCGAGAGGGAGACAGGTCAGGGCCAGGATGTTGTGAGCAAGCCAGAGAAGGTGCGAGTCTAGGGGATTTAATTTGGGGATGGGGGAGGCGGACCTGGGGTGAACAAGGAAGGAGGCCAGATGGACAGTTACACCGGTCCTCTCTGGCGTCTGCTGTGGAAGGGGGCTAGGGTGGGGGGACGAAGGACAAGAGGGGCTTGAGGTGGCAGTCATTAGTGATGGAGCAGCCACCGGCGTGAGCTAAATGGTGGTGAGGCGGCGGTCGCTGGGAGCAGCAGGCTCCTAGGCGATCCTAAGGCCCAAGTGCCTTGAGCCCCGCCAACATGGGCTAGTGGAATGTGCTGGAGAGAGGGGAGGACTGGCAAGAGAGAGGCTAGAGGTGGTGGTGGTGGGTGCCGAGGCCGGATCGACTGCCAGCGTCGACGTGGGTGGCGAGGTGGTGACCTCAAGGGGGCAAACTCCTAGGAGCGGGTCTCATCGTTTCTTTGCTAATCTCATAAAAGTGTATCCCCAGTGATGGATTTTTTTGGTGAACTACACAGTACAATGTAAATGCCCACAATGTACGCACAATCAACCTATGAACACACGCACACAAATCCTACCCCTATGACAATAAGTATCTTTAAAGGGTTAGTTAGCCACTCTTTGAGCATAGAGACACCTGCACTAAGATGACTTTGAATCCCTCTTTATAGTGTGACATTTTCCTATATTCAAATGCAAAAACAATAAAGAATTTAAATTTGTATGAAGCTTCAAGTCCATGGAGACTCATCAACCTATGCCACGACCGATGCTCCATCACTTGGGGGCATGATGGTATTATTGGATTATCAGGGAGAGACCTTGCTAGTAGACCTTAAAGTTTTGAGTCACTAGAAGAGGCTTTGTACCCATTTCCCTAAAGCCAATCAACATCATCAAGTGTGCCCACTTGTATTTCTAAAAAGAAATGTAAGTGATCCTTGGACAATAGTAGTTCTGGCCAACAGTCAGAGCGTAGGGGTCGATAAAATAAGCACATTCACCGCAAGGTGAAGTGAGCCCACTTAGTCCCCGAGCCTAGTAGTAGGTGACGTAGGCACATGGTGCCAGGGTCTAAAAAGAATTCCCACTGAAGTTGAGAATACAATCGTCATACAAGCAATACGAGATGCACCGGCAGGTTCATCGTACCGATGTAGTCCCCGGGCTTGCTGGAAGGCGAGGTATTAGCCTTGTAGCAAGGTCTAAATAAATGTCTCTCAACTGTATGTGAGTACAAATCACATGTAGCCGAGGAGAGCGGTCTCCGAGCAATGTTCGGAGAGTGGTCGAGGTAGTCCCCAAGCATGAGAGTGGTCGGAACAGTCCCCGAGCATGATAGTGGTCTGGACAGTCCCCGTGCACGATGGTGGTCTGGACAGTCCCCGAGCACGATGGTGGTCTGGACAGTCCCCGAGCACAATGGTGGTCTGGATAGTCCCCGAGCACAAGGATAGTCGCGACAGTCCCCAAGCACGAGAAGTGCGGCAAAAAAACCATATGCCACTTGTACTATTATTTTTTGTATTTATTTATTTACTTGCTCTGTCAAGTCCAATCTGACATGTCTAGTCAAAAAAGTAGACGGGTATAGCACGTCATACTGCCTTCTTGTCTTTTCAAGCAAACAGTTGTGTGGCACCTGTAAGTAGGTGCGTCAGCATGGGCCCTCTCATACTGGCAACGAAGAGGCGCATACACTGGCAATGAAGAGGCGCATATATTGGCATAGATCTCGAGGCTATGAAAACAACCGTCTATGGCATGTGCGCACGTCTCCCAAGAATCTCGGGCAGATAAAATGGCATAACTCTTGGGTTAAATACAATATAGGATAGGTAAGTTACTTTTTACTGAACCCCATTGCCATTCACAGCCGCAGCCATCTTCTTCCTCTCGCCAACCCTAATACCTCCGAAATCACCACCAATCAATCCTCCGCCATTTCCTCATTCATCAGCAAGGCCAGATTCATGGCGAAAAGTAACGCGTAGAAGAAAGCAGGAGTCATGGCGAAGGAGTGGTGGAAATCGAGAAGCAACGAGTAGACCATTGAAGACCTCATCACCATGGGGGTACTCCACAACAAGGAGCTCGTAGGATGGCATGCGTCGGAGGGCGAGGGGTACCCCGATCCACAACCAGGTGAGATCGTGGTGTTCGAAGACTTCTTTAAGCGGGGATTTGGGATTCTGGTCATCCTTTTCTTTAGGGGCTCTGTCTTTACTACAAGATTGGGATTTGCAATCTTCATCCCAACTCAATCCTCCTTGTCGCCACTTTCATACATCTTTGCGAAGCATATGGCGGCTTCCAGCCCCATTTTGATTTTTTCCGCCATCTTTTCTGTCTACGGAAGAAAGGAAGCGGCGGTTCAAAGATAGCCGGGGGTGTGTACCTCAACCTCCATGATGGCATGAAAGCCCAGTACCTGCACTGCCCATGGAACACGTCGCTAGACGACTGGTACAAGAAATGGTTCTATATCCGCGAAGAGCCAAACACGATTACACTATGCGACGTGGGATACATTCTGGAGAAGAGGACAAGCTGGTCAGAGAAGCCCGAGCACCTGGAACAAATTCTAATAATATTTGGAATGATCCCGTGGAAAAAACTGGATGGTCCGAGCGTGGTCAGGAACTTCATCAGCCGACGGATCTAGCCCTGCCAGAGGAGAGTACATCCTGGCTATGAATATCAAGGTAGCACAGACCCGACAAGGACGAGGCAGGAGGCGCTTGACAAAATCAAAATCAAAGCCAGGATTGGAGAGCTATTTAACTTAGCTAATCCAAATTATGCCAGATTGAACGACATCGAGCACGCTTTCAAGCTTGCCCGACCTCCCCCAAAGGTAACTCGTCTTACCATGTACCCGTAGTTTTATATTGTGGTAGGATAAGTGGAAACTTATTGTGTTCACCCATTTTGGTTACCCAGGTTAATGATCGGGATAGAGAGACAGTGTTTGTGTCGCCACCCCCTGGAGTGGAGTGGCCACAAGGAGCTGCTCCCACCACCCAGACCAGCGTCGAGATCAAAGACGAGGACGTCAACTGGGTGGTGCTCGGAGTTGGGAGGAGGCAACGGCCCTAGCCGCTGGTAAGCAGCCAGCTGCCCCCAAATAGCCGAAGAAGAGATCAGCGACCACCCTGCTCACCGGGGGGGCGCTAAGTATCAATGATCCCAAAGGGGGCCGAAGGAGAAAACGGCCAGCAAGCGTCGACAGGCGATTTTTGCCTGGTCGGACGATGACGCAGAGGATCGAGAGGATGCAGACACCTTTCGACTCATCCCTCGAAAGAGGAGGAGGCAACTGGAGTCGATGGAGCAAGGTGGCTCCTCCATGCCGGTGAGACCTACATCGCCGACCACTGCAGTGCGAAGGACAAGCGGCGGAGGGGTCGAGCACCAAGGCCCAGCGATAGTGCTGGATGTAGAGGGAGACCAGGGGTCACCCGCACAGCACGTGGAGCAAGCACGGCCGAAGAGATATGTGCCTTTGCCACATCATTCTGCGCTTCCAACATGTAAGTATTTGTAACCTTGATGTAAGCTAGCAATTTGCATTGAATATGATTGCCTTCTGAACTTATCTCGGATGTACTAGCTCGGCGTCCACCGAAAGTCCGGACCAGCTAGTCGGAAGCGGCGTGGCTCTGCCAGTAATTTCAGAGTAGACTGCCCAGCAGCCGGCCATTGAAGAACCCATATCAGAAGATTCATCAGGGCCTCAGCAAACAAACAGTCAGACAACAGGCCCCGAGCAGGGGGTCGAAGGAAGAGCCGAGCCGAGCACGAGTGCTCTGAGTGCTAAACCTGCTGAGGGCAACACCTCAGCATCAAGGGTAACGGAATAGACCAAGGAGCAGCGGCCGGAGGTGAGAGCACAGAGCAAGTATGTCGATGCTGCAGCCTGTGGGAAGGCCATAGTGATTGCAGAAGCTGCTAACGCCGGACTAGCACCAAGACCGGAAGAAGAGCCCAAAGAGGACAAAGTGGAGGAGGTCTTGGGCCGTCCGCAGGACAAGCGACAACATGTGTATGTGTCACGTTGGCGGAATGACCAATGGGCTGTCCATGAGGAAATCCCAGAGGTCGAAGAGACCAAGAAAGTTGAACGGGCGACGAAACGGCTGGTGACGGAAGTGCAGGAAGGCTTCGCTTCACCCCCTGATCTCACTGTCTAGTCACAGCTGTCTTACTTAGCAATCTGCACACAAGACTTAATGAAGACCGCAAGGTACCGCAAGAAATTCTTCGACTAGATCGAGGGGATCGCTGCTAGCAACAAGGAGCTGACGGCGGAGGTGGAACGCTTGCGCCAGCGACTTGAAGCCGCCAACCATGAAAAGACGGTGCAAGAGTCCTAGAACCAGAACCTGGTCATCCAGCTCAGTAATAAAGAGTGGGAAAGAACAAGTAAGTAGCCACTTTATCACAACGACTACTGACAAGTGTTGTTGCGTTGTTGGTAGTAACAGCTGTAGTGTAGGCTTAGAAGCTGAAGTGGTCCATCTCCGAGAGGAGAACAGTCGTGCGGTCGTGGAGTGTGATCGCCTGAAAGAGGACAACAGAAAACTGGCGCACGACCAGTCGCAGCTTTGGGACCACACGACCAAGATGACAGAAGAGCTAAAAAGTAAGTTTTCCAAACCCCTTTGCTCATTTTTGTTGCCTACCGTAGTTTGGCGTAATATAGCGTCTTATCAGCATGTACGGTTTGCAGTTTTAAAAATCAATGCGAAGAAGCATCTGAAGGCTGTGATAAAAGACCGTGATGGCTGGAAGGCGCAGTGCCAAGAGATCACCAAGGATCGTGACACCTGGAAAAACCGGTGCCAAGAGGTGGCAACGGGCATTTTGCCGGTCCTTAACCTCATCGATCCGGCGCTAACAGAGAACGTGCCAAGGACACCGTAGCTGGGATTGATCAAGAGATGCCGAAAGGCATGGGGATGGTTCTAGGAGTTCGTGAAGGAGGCGGGTGAGTACACAGGCGCACATGTGCTAAGCATGGTACGTGCTCACTACCCCTTGATCGATCTCAAGCGCCTGGAGGATGGATACCCGAAGGAGGTAGATCCAGACAAGGCTGAGGAGCTACGGATAACCCAGCTGGACTTGTCGGCGAAAATAATTGGCGACATTAACCTATGTGGAGGCGCGACACCACCTATACAGGGAACGCCATCAACAAGTCAGCTGGAAGTGCCGTCATTTTTAAGCCAATCGGCGAAGCCTGCGGTCTCGACCAGCCAGGCATCGATGGGGCCATCTTCTTTAGCTCGATCAATGCTAGAGTCCCCGAGACCCTTGCACGATGTCAGGCCCAGCAAGCAGCAGGTGCCATGTGCCCCGACCAGCCAATAGTATAGGCTATAGCTGTGGAAGAAGATGTAGTTGTGTTATTGTAAACTTGGACCTTTTCAGGCAAGCATGTAATAACGTAACTGTATATCAGCATAAGCTTGTTTGTTTTGTAGAAAATGTATTTAAGCTTGGATATCGTGTTGGTGTAACTAAGTGAGAACATGTTAGCGTTCTGTTTAGTTGTACCAGTTTAGTCGACATGTCATCCTGAAAGGTTTGTATGGCCCTAGTTTGTCTTGTGGTTGGAGTGTGAGGTGCGTAGCTTGTGCACACATAGACACACACAAGTCAAACTAGAGGGGACCTGCCGATCACCCATAGCGTAGAGAGCAGATCACATGCACGCGTTGGGAGAAACCGGAGACAGGGCCTGCTCCAAAAACCCAAGAAGGAATGGTGGTCGGTTTTAACTGGTTGAGTTAGAATAACAATAGACTTCGAAGTGACACATTAGATTGGTTGGAGAAATCATAATAGCTTTATTGAATTAAATCAAAAGTACAAGAGGAGTACATATCTTAGTAGTTAAGCATAGAAACGCCTAAGCTTGTCGATGTGCCATGAATTGGGTATGTCTGTACTGTCCAGGTGAGCTAACCTGTAAGACGTTGGTCGTGTAACCTCCTTGATCATGAAGGGCCTTCCCATGGGGTTGCGAGTTTGTGGACACTAGCCTGATTCATCTTCCACTTCAGGACCAGGTCCCCAACCACCAAGAACCGCTCCTTGACGTTCTTGTTGTAGTACCTACGCAAAACAGCAAGGTATTTGGCTGTACGTACACAAGAATCGAGCCGCTTCTCTTCTGCACTATTCACTTCTAGCTCCCGTACTTCATTGGCCTTGTCTTTGTCGAAGTTCTCTACCCGTGCTGATATGAAGGCTATATCTACTGGGAGCACTGCCTTAGCGCCATAAACCATAAAGTATGGTGATACGCCGGTATTGCGACTGGGCTGGGTTCTGAGACCCCAGACCATGGCTGGTAACTCTTTGAGCCATCTTCCGAGAGCTTTGTCATTTTCTCTATACATCCTCTTCTTAAGTGCGTCCAAGATCATACCATTTGCCCGCTCGACCTGTCTATTAGCTCTAGGGTGCGCCACCGAGACGTATTTTACTACTATGCTCCTTTCATCGCAGAAGTCCCAAAAAGCGTTCCTGGTGAACTAAGTACCCAGATCAATGATGATGCTGTTGGGTATGCCGAAGTGGTGGATGACCTGGTCGATGAACGTGATAGCCTTTTCTGAAGATGCCTGGACCAGAGGCATGTACTCTATCCACTTGGAAAATTTGTCGATCCGCACAAAGACGCATGTAAATTTCCCAAGGGCCGGTTTGAAAGGTCCGATCATATCCAGTCCCCATCATGCAAAGGGCTAAGAGGCTGGTATTGTCTGAATCTCGTGTGCTAGTACGTGGATTCTCTTGGCAAAGAACTAACAACCTTCACAATGGCGGACTAGCTTCTCTACATCGGCTATGGCTGACGGCCAATAGAACCCTGCTCAGAAAGCCTTGCCAACCAGCGTTCTCGAGGCCGCATGGTTGCCGCAGGAGCTAGAGTGAATTTGGTCTAGGAGATGTTCACCATCCTCCTGGGTTATACACTTCATCAAGATTTCCTCCTTCGCGTTCTTGCGCCACAATTTGCCATCGACGAGCAGATACTGCTTACTGCGATGCATCAGGCGTTTGTTTTCTGTCCGATCGGTGTAACCGCTACCATCTGTCAGGTGCTTGATGAAAGGTACTCTCCAGTCAGGCTCCTTAGTGGTTGGAGGTTGTTCGGTGGTGTTTAACGCCGGAACCGTAGCCACCAATAGCTGGTTTGGAGGCTTGTCGACCGCAGGATCTTCTTCTTTGATGGAAGGCGTGAGCAGGTCTTGAACAAATAAGCCATGTGGGACTTTGGCTCAGGATGAATCCAACTTTGACAGCGCATCTGCTGCTTGATTTTTGTCCTGGACCACATGTGTGTACTCGATGCCATAGAACTTGCCTTCCAGCTTTCTGATCGATTTGCAGTATGCATCCATCTTTTCGCTTGTTGTATCCCAGTCCTTATTGAGTTGGTTGATGACCAGAGCCGAGTCTCCGTAGACATAGAGACGTTTGACACCGAGCTCAACCGCAATGCGCAGACCATGTAGGCATGCTTTGTACTCGGTGGCGTTATTAGACGCCGGGAAATAAATCCTGAGGATGTATCGGAGATGCTCCTTGGATGGTGACATGAAAAGGACTCTTGCTCTTGCGTCATTGATGTTGAGAGAGCCATTGAAGTACATCTTCCAATACTCATCGGGCCCCTGAGAGGCAGGTGTGCTTAAGTCTGTCCACTCGACGATGAAATCGACAAGTGCCTGAGACTTGATTGTAGTACGGCTTGCAAATTCCAAGAAGAAAGGGCATAGCTCCATTGCCCATTTGATGATGCGCCCGTTTGCATCCTTGTTGCGAATGATGTCTCCCAGAAGGTACTCAGTCATGACCACCACGCAATATCCGTCGAAGTAGTGTTTCAACTTTTGGGATGTGATTAGTATGGCATAGATCAGTTCCTAAATCTGTGGGTACCTAGTCTTGGATTCATTAAGCACCTCACTGACAAAATAAATTAGTCGCTGTACCTTGTAGACGTGGCTAGGCTCGTCGCGCTCGACCACCATGGCAGTGGAGACCACTCGATTAGTTGCCACAATGTAAAGCAGGAGGGTTTCGTCTTCTCTGGGAGCTGTGAGGATCGGAGGTGATATGAGGAATTGTTTCAGCTGTGTAAAGGCAGCGTCTGCTTCCTCTGACCACTCAAACTTCTCGGATGCTTTGAGCAGCTTGAAAAATGATAGTCCTTTTTCGCCTAATCTTGATATGAAGCGACTTAGGGTAGCCATGCATCCGGTAAGCTTCTGAACATCCTTCACCTTTTTGGGCGGCTTCATATCCAAGACAGCTTTTACCTTCTCTGGGTTAGGGCGTATGCCATCGTGACTGATGACGTTGCCGAGCAATATACTAGATGGAACACCAAAGATACACTTCTTTGGGTTTAATTTCCATTGGAATGTGTTAAGAGCTGCAAAGGTACGTTCGAGGTTGTCAACAAGGCTATATGCTTCCTTGGTTTTAACAACTACATCATCAACATAAGCCTCGACAAGGTCATCTTTTATCTCGTCTTTGAGGCAGGCCTGTATGGCGCGTTGGTAGGTAGCCCCGGTGTTCTTGAGCATGAACGACATGGTCATGTAGCAGTAAGCACCGAAGGGCATGATAAAGGATGTCTTGATCTGATCGTCCTTTTTTAGAGCGACCTGATGATAACCAGAGTAGCAATCGAGAAAGGAAAGCAACTCGCAACCGGCAGTTGAATCTACGACCTCGTCTATGTGAGGTAAGCCGAAGGGGTCTTTAGGGCAGTGTTTGTTGAGATCAGTGTAATCAACGCACATTCTCTATTCATTATTCTTTTTGCATACAAGAACCGGGTTGGCTAACCACTCCGGATGATACACTTCTTTGATAATTCCGGCTGCCAAAAGCCGTGTAACTTCTACCCTAATAGCCTCCTTTTTGTCACGAGCGAACCATCGTAGCTTCTGCTTGATAGGTTTGGCCTTGCCGTCAATATTTAAGGAGTGATCGATCAAGTTCTGAGGTACACCGGGCATGTCAGCGGGTTTCCATGCGAACACACTCACGTTACTCCTCAAGAACCTGACAAGTGCGTCTTCCTATTTAGGATCCAGGTTGGCCCTGATAAGGGCCGTTTTGCTGGGATCACCGTCGACCAGCTAGATCGCTTTGTGCTCTTTGGACTTGATGTTCTTGCATGGGGCCTCGAGCTCTGGGATCTCCAAGTGGTCGGCTGGGGTCTTCTTGGCATCGACCGTGGTCTCGGCCATGCGAATAGAGAGGTCATGAGCCTCTGCTATTTTGAAACTGTCGTCCTCGCAGGTATAAGCTACGTATACGTTGCCCCTAAGAGTTATAACCCCTTTCTCGGTAGGCATCTTGAGCACCAAATACCTGTAGTGAGGTATGGCCATGAATTTGGTGAGCGCCGGTTGACCAAGGATAGCATGGTAGGTGCCATCGAAGTCAGCGACCACGAAGTTGACGTAGTTGGTGCGGAAGTGGTTTGGGGTACCAAATTGCACAGGTAGCGTGATCTGCCCGAGAGGTGTGGAGCTCTGTCCGGGGAGAACACCCCAAAACTGTGCCTCATATGGCTTGAGATCAGCCTAGGTTATCTTCAGGGCTGGCAAACTATTCTTGAACAGTATATCGATGGAACTGCCACCGTTAATCAGCACTCTGTCGAACTGAACCTTGTTGATACAAGGATCGAGAACCAGAGGAAAACATCCTGGCTCAAGTATTGCAGCTCATTGGTCCTTTCTGTTGAAGAAGATCTCACGGTGAGACCAAGGAGGGAGCCGCGGATCGGTGATGAGGTTGTCGGCGTTGGCCACGTTCAAGCAAGCGCGGGTGAGCAGCTTGCGTTCTCATTTGGTCTCGATGGACACCTTGCCTCCAATGATGGTGTGGACGCGATCGGTTGGCTTGACGTACTTGTGATGGGGATCTACGTCTTCATCGTCATTGTCCTCGTTACGCTGCTCCCCTACGTCGTTAGGCTTGTCGGATGTATCCGGAGCCTGTTGGCGCGTGTAGATAGATTTGAGAACACAGCAATTCTCCATGGTATGGTTCGACTTGGGATGGAGCTGGCAGGGTCCTTTCAATGCTTTGGTGTAGTCTTCTTCGTAGTTACGACGCCCGCCACCTTTTTTAACGGTGTTGACCTCGTCGTCGTCTTCCCGAGCACGCTTGCCCCTGTAATCGTCACGATGATTACGCTGGTCGCGATGGTCGCGGGAATCGTTGCGCTAGTTGCGGCGATCAAAATTATCGTTCTGACCATGGTTGCCGCGATAGTCGTCGCGGTGTGGGGGTGGTCGGAGCGTGGAACCCTTGCTGCTTCTTCAATGATTATCTTTTTAGCATCATCGGTATCCGCATATTTTTTAGCAATGGCCAGGAGTGCTATGACTGATTCAGGTCTCTTGCGGAGGAGTTTGTCCCTTAGGGCATCGTGGAAGCAGAGACCGGTGATGAAAGCCTTGATTGACTCGTTGTCGGAGATTGACAGGACCTTGATGCGCATCTCCAAGAAGTGCCGGACGTACTCGCGCAGTGGCTCATCTTTGCGATCTCGAATCCGCTGCAGATCATATTTGTTGCCGGGTTGCTCGCAAGTAGCAATGAAGTTGTTGATGAATGCTTGCTTGAGCTCTTGCCAAGAATCAAAGTAGTTCGCCGGCAAGCTGACCAGCCATTGGTGGCCTACATGGCCGACGACGACTGGGAAGTAATTAGACATGACGTGCTCGTCAGCCATGGCTGATCTGCACGTGGTTTCGTAGAGCATGACCCATAATTTGGGGTTCTCCTTACCGTTGTACTTCTAAAGTTTTTCGAGCTTGAAGTTCTTGGGCCATATGACTTGGCGAAGGTGTGGAGTAAACTGCTTCAAACCCGGATGGCCGTGGGTAGTATCGTATTCCATACGGCGATAGCTTTCGTGGGATGCACGATCATTGGCTCTTTGGTTAATGCGATCGTGCAGATCGCGTTCTCCTAGGTAATGGCGGAGATCGTTATTGCCATCACGGCGATCCCGGTTGCCACCCTGGTTAACCATGCAACCACGGTTAACACGGCGATTGTCGCGGTTGTCTCGGCGGTTGTCGTCCCGGTAGTCGCGGCGGTTGTCATCTCGGTGACGGTTGTCGTCCCGACCACCATCATGGCCACCGTTTCTGCCTTGACGGTTGTCTGATGGGTCGTTGTTGCGCGAGCCACGTTGGTTGGGTGGCTGTGAGTGACTTGAGTATTGGCGGTTGTGGCTTGATTCGACTGAGACGGATGGAGCCCGGGCTTGATTTACAATCTCTGCGGTCTGGGCCATAGCAGCCGTCAGGTAAGCTTGTATATCATCACGAACTGCCTAGGTTTCCAGGGTATTGGGTAGTCGTTGCATTATCGCCATAGCAACAGCTACGTTGGCGCTTGGAGTCCTGAAGACCTGCTTGTCCCCCACCCTATCAAAGGCATTGTTAAGGTCGCGTGGCTGGACCCTTATGCGTCGGGCCTCCTCTTCTGCCTCGGCTTCAATTTGTCGGCGATTAAACCGGTCAATATTGCGTGCTTCGCGTGCTAGCCTTTCTTGTTCTGTTTCACCAACTTCTAGTGGTTTGTCATTACTGACAACATTGATCAAGTCTCCTCGCCTTGGTGGGAAGGATGAGAATCGTAGGAACCCCGGGGCGTGGTCTGGGATATCCAGATCGTATTCAACGCCTTCATCGTCATGATGTTGGAGCTCGGTGTGGACGGAGGCATTAGATGCGATGCCGGACGAGGAGCTTGAGCCACCCTCTTGAACTGTGTGGACCGATCCTTCTTGATAATCCTCAATCCGGACCATGTTGACGAAGTTGCACAGGCCGTAGGGCTGGGCCTGGTAGTTCTCCATCGAGGCTTCATACTCGGAGAGCCGGAGACCCGTCGCGGGGGCTGGCCGGCGACGAACGGAGCGCCCTTCAGGAGTAGATGTGACCACGAGATCCATACCGAGTCGTGCAGGATGAATGGCTCGAGCTGGTCGGGTAGATCTATTGTGGTAGTGGTTACCTGCTCATTAGGTTGACTTTGAATCGAACTTACCAGAGCTAGGGTTTCAGCAAGTTTGGCGCCGACCCGATTGATGGAGTCGAGCAGGTCGGTGTTGTCGATCTGCCTCCCTTTGTAGCGAGGAAGCGGACGACGGGTTGTCGGCATGGCTGAAGACGATGCTGGCGTGGCTGGAGCTAGATCCACCGTGGTCGGAGCCGTAGCTGATGCAGGTGAAGCAGTGGTCGACGCAGATTGAATCCGCGCCTCCTTCGTGGTCATGGCGATGAAGTCGTCGGAGCTAGTGGTCCAGGTGATCTGGCCGATGGTGAACGTGAGGCCGTTCGGTGTAGCCATGGAATCGGGGATGATGACCATCTTGTTCGCCTGGAGAGCAGTACGTACACCCCCTACCTGGCGCGCCACTGTCGACAAAATATGGTCGGCAGTCTACCTAGGGGTATGCCCAAGGTAGTAGATTATCGGCAGACAGATGCGCAAGCTACAAACAAGATGGTGACACAAGATAGACACGAGGTTTTATCCAGGTTCGGCCGCCGTGAAGATGTAATACCTACGTCATGCGTCTGATTGCATTGTTGTATGTCAATGAGAGATGTTTTTTAGAGGGGTCCCCTGCCCGCCTTATATAGTCCGGGGGGCAGGGTTACAGATCTGCAAACTAATCCTAACCAATTACAATAGCTATAGGTGGCCGGATAAGGATTCCTATTCTAACCGAGCAGGATCTTGCTTGATCTCCAAATCTGCCTTGATTCCTTGCGCGGGACTCCGAATAGATTGGTCGGGCCGCGCGTCGTCTTCTAGTGGGTCAGACCTCCTGGTCCGGGCCGGTCCAAGCCTAGCCGTAAGGGTATATGGGTGAATACCCCCACAGTAGTCATCTCAAAATGATACTCATGATTGATCTTGGCTATATGTAAAGTTTTAAATAGCTTATTACGGACAGTGAAACAAACGGTTCATTGTACGACCTGTCTAGTTGGCTGTATATCAGATTCGAGACTCTTGCTGTCTTTTCATGGATGGCTCATGGAAAGGCAGGTGGCACATGGGTAAAGACTGTGATTCGAATTTGAATTTTGATTAAGGTTTGAAGCCTTCGCAGATTCACTAGGAGCTTAGAGGCGAGGTTCCAGATGATCAAAGACCAAAATTGAGAAATTACCAATGGATCAAACACATTTGGATGAGAATATCGATCTTGCCCAAATGTTCCAGATTGGCTCGGGAAGGAGGAGGGCATCTAAACCGCATCATCAAATGTTTTACCTATTATTGTCCGCTTAGGAGCAATCATATGCCTAGCCATTTTTTCTTGCTCCGAAAAGCCCTTGAGCTTACGGCGCCAATTCGGACCACCATTGCATCTCATCAACTATATAAAACGTACGCATGTAATTAGTGTTGATATATATAATGGGTGATGTAAGGGCACGTAAGGCTCTTTAATTTGATTTGTTGGAGACACATTATATTGTACGCACGTCACAACTGTTCCAAAAATGACAAACGGCGTCTCTGAATTAAATCCTTCACACACGCACTGTGCGTGCATGCATGCTAGTGGACTATTGCAGGCGGTTTCGATCTGGTGATGATGGTGTGGACACGTACATGCATGTGGGACGATTGTTCACCACGTACAGACCGGTACAGCTAGCACACTACTCCAGCATGCATGCAGTGAGAAATCGATGAGATGAGGCGATGATGGAGTTGCATGCATGCACTTTGCATTTGCAATAGTGCAAGCTAGCTAGCTGTGGTCACACTCACAGGATATGAGCGATGACGACGATGGGATGCGGCGGGATCGGAGGGATGTTGTTGTAAGTTGTAACCACCGCGCACGCCCCGGCGCCTAGCTAGCGTGTGTCACAGCTATATCTCAACGCGATCAGCGACCACCCAAGACACGTGCATGCGTGCTCTGCTCCCGCTCAGGTGAGGAGGCCGGCGGCGGTTAGTTGGTTCTCCAACGTGTCATGTGGCATGCATGCCCGCAGGTATATGTATATGGTGTTCGATCGATCGACGTGTTTGTTGCACGATGCATGCATGGCCGGCCGAGCCGTGCTTGGCCTGAGCTAGCTAGTGCACACTGAGACACACACATGATGACATGGTCGTCGATCGAGATGCATGCATGGGCCGGCCGGGAAGATAGATAGATAGGTAGCAGATCGAGTGATCGACGGCCAGGCTCATCCGACAGCATTGCACGCGACACTCAGGCAAACACGACAGTTCTAATGCATCGGCTCTACATCCGGTACGGTGGTTGTTTGCCACGTGTAAGTTTTGTCAATCCAACACAGCGCGTGCGTTTCGCTAGCCGAGCCACGGCGTGAGCGGAGGCGAACAGGTTTCCCAGGGACGCACCGTTGGATTGTTTGGGATAGACATGTGGAAAGAATCTGAGTCATGTATGCACGGTCACGCGCTGCATCCGGTTTGCATGCGATTTTTTTTCCCTCGCCCGGCACCAGATGGAGGCATCCACCAGCTGGGGCATGGAGTGGCCCAGTGGGACTCATGTATCTGCTAGCTAGAACCTTTTGTTGGCCTCCTCTGTCCACGCCGTATCCGCGCAGCCACCGGCGATCTTGTCCGGGTCAAAGAATGCATGTCATATATGCTCCGGTAGGAACTAGGAAGTAGGGCGCCGACACCTAGTCTGGCACTTGTGACGCTGGAACTTTGCACGCGCAGCGCATGGCGAGATCTTGTGCCACACACCGCGATCGCGGCTGCTGAGGACCAAGACCACGCCACAGTCGTGATCACCGAACCCGATGGCAGGGAGTCCTTCTTCCTCTTCATCCTGACGTAGGTTGCCAGAGAATCCTTGGTCATACAAGACACATAGTTGTATTGCGTTGAATCATTATAACCGCCTCTGCAGCTTTTATCGATATAATTCGAGAGACCATCTAATATAAGTACCCATCACATATTGCAAAAGAGACATCCAGTTCCAATCCTCCATAGTCTATAAATGTTTAAAAATGCAAGAAATTAGGGAAACACTGAAAGTGACCTCTATTTGCTGCTGGACATGCAAAATAGAGCAGTTTGCTGATAAACACTTTGCTTCTTGTCAAATTTGCTGGTGGACACTGGACCGAATAAAATATTCATTTCCGGATTTGGAGGAGAAAGAAGAGCGGTGAAATGTCCTTAATACCCCTGCCTCTTTCTCTTTTCATTTTTTTTCCTTCTCTCTCTTCCCCACGTCGCCCGTGCCCTGACCCGTTGCCGCCACGAGCCGAACCCCAGCGACCTCGCCTGCTCCTCCGCCCTGCCTTTGCCGGCGGCCTCGTCGGCGCGCTGCCCCTCCCTGCCCCGAGTCGAGTAGAGCCCCGGCCCCCATCCTAGTCCCGCCCCACCCGGCGGCCGTGCTCGCGCGTGCCACGGCGGCCGCGGCGGTCCGCGCCATGGTGCCCACGCTCGCCCTCGCCTCGGCGCGCCCCGGCTGCTGTGCTCCCCCATGCCCCGGCGGACCCGCCTGCTTGATGCGCCCCGCTTGGCCATGCCCCGGTCGTCACGCACTACTACAAAAAGCATTTCTAGGGGCGGCTGGTAACCCTTTGTAGGGGCGGTTTGCCCAGCCGCCCCTGCGCAAGGGTCTCTACAAATCATGTATTTGTAGGGTCGGTTCCCAGACCGCCCTTACAAATCGATTTGTAGGGGCGGCTGTAGTACCAGCTGCCCCTACAAACAGGTATTTGTAGGGGCGGTTCAATCTAGAACCGCCCCTACAGTACGTTTTCCCGCCAAAAAAATTCAAATTTACAATTCAAAATCACGTTGCCAAACGTCCCACGACCAACGTTCCGAACCGCGTTCGCGTTGCCGAACGCCCCGCGACCAACATTCTGAACCGCGTTCGCGTTGCCGAACGCCCCGCGACCGCGTTGCCGAACGCCCCGCGACCAACGTTCCGAACCGCGTTCGCGTTGCCGAACGCCCCGCGACCAACGTTCCGAACCGCGTTCGCGTTGCCGAACGCCCCGCGACCAGCGTTCGCGTTGCCGAACGCCCCGCGACCAGCGTTCGCGTTGCCGAACACCCCGCAACCGCAACTACAAGCACAAGAGTATTCTATAAACTACAATTACAAGTCCAATTCACAAGAATATATACAATCCATCATTAAATATACAAATTCCATACACATTGTTATCAACGTCCTAGAGCTAGCCTTTCAGTCTCACGAAGGTGTTGGTACTGAGGATTTGTACCTAACTCAGACTCTCGGTCATGGTAGGCGCCTCTGACGTGTACAATCTGGTCCAATATGAAGTTGCAAAGGTCGCCGACGAGCTCTAAGAGTTGGTCATCCTTGTATAGGTCTCTTTTCATTCCTTTCTCTTCTCTCCACTACAAGAAAACAAGTTTCGGTTTAGTATTTCATACCATTTGCGAAGTTTTTATACTACGGGTGAAGAGGTTCAAACTTACCCTTAAGGGGTGTTTCCTGTAGGCACCGGTGTTATCCATTATAGAACATATATAGTATCCACAATGTACACTCCCAGGCTTCTGCTTGGGGCACTGTGTGTTTTGCATATGAAAATGTTAAGTAATGCTTTTGACAGCCATGTAACGGAGTACTGAAGAAGTAAGTTACACTTACCACACATAGTGTTTTTATAGCCAACTTTTCCTTCCTTGCTGGATCATGCCTTCCATGATGATTAGTGACATAGAACCTAAATGCCCTATTCGAATTATTTTAGCAAATACAACTTGTTAGTATCCAAAAGTGAACGTTACAAGTATGTATACAAACATATGAGCTAATGAGGATTGTCGATATGTATACGTCTTGAGAATCGATATGAAGTCTTTGTATGTCACCGTGTCCTTATCTAATGAATCAAAGACCCATGCCATGCTCCTCCCGACATCGACGGCTATACAAATCCAGTGGTTGTTGTATGGATTTAATCAGAGAACTAGATAAGCCCTTTTGCATCGAATAAAATATATCGAACAAAGCTTTAAGTATAGAGTTGAGCTTACTCTAAGTTGTATGGTAGCCATATAGTAGAGTGGTGTTGGAGATTTTTGAAAGCCAAGGCAATGTATACCGCAACCTTAAGGGACTCTTCCCTTAGCTTCGCACTATGGATGCGCTCTTTCTCCCGAAGAGTCTTTGCAGCTACTAGCTCTTTGGCATCCAGTGTCCACCGTTTAGGGTAATTAAAATTTGTTTGGGCTATAGCTTGAGGGTCTACATACCTGGCTTTCACACTTGACATTTGTTTGACAATGTGCACTTGCATTCTACAAATCACGGCGTGGGTTAGTTACAACAAAATTCAAAGATTACATTCATATCATATCGGGAGGACAAGGACTTACAGGCACCACGTGCGAATTAGATTCATCTCCATTTCTCCCAGGTGAAAGCATGTCTGCATGTCATTGAAGTCAAAGACAATTTTCCCGGCTGGGCTTCCAAATGTGCCGGTGGGAAAGCATGCTTGTATGATATCTATGCTCGTTGGGAGAACACGCAAGTACCAATCATGGAACCTTCTCATTTCAAGTGGTAGGCGCTGGATGTCCCGGTTTGGTAGGAAGAGCTTGCCTCTTTCATATGTTTTTGGGCAATCCTTTGACCATTTGATGGCATCAACATTTGAATACTGCTTTGCAATTTGGTGGAGTTTGCTAGTGACAGCCTCCTCAGAACCCCGTGATGAGACTTTTTTAACTTGGTTCTTAGGCTTGAACTGGTCATGGGAATACCACTTGGACACCGACGAGACGTCTATGATCGGAACATAAACTAGCCTTATGTTGATTGGGATCTTCTTTCGAAGTTCCTATTCAGGCATGTCCTCATCTTCTTGTGCATCACCTTCTTCAGCAGGCACTCGTTGTTCATGTATCGGTTGTGCTTGTTGAGAAGACTGTGGCATCTCATGATGCACTTGCTCGGTACGAGCTGGAGAAGGTTGTGGCATGTCATCAGGCACATGCTCGATAGGAGGCGGGGAAGAATGTGGCATCTCAGGAATTTGGGGGTCACGAGATGGTGAAAATATCTCCCCGACCTCAACAACTCGCTCCAAATTTGGGAGAGGGGGAGGCGGCAAAGAAGCAGTCAATATAATGTCCCGTTTGTGCTAGAGGATGAACTACCCCATAACGTCTCCGAGTAACACCGGCCCCTCGGGAGTTGCGTAGTCTATCCTCCACTGCATGAACTCGGGCTTCACTGTATGCACCTCGACCCTAGTGTAGTCCAGCAGTATCTTATTATTGTGGTGTAAGCCACCGGGAGGATGTGCCACACCCGTTGCCACCTCCCTCATAGTGTTCTACCAGTCGCTGAGAAACACCAAGGTGCAACTAGTTGGTTCCCGTATACGATCGACTGGGGTTGTGGCTGCAGTGGAACATTGGCTGCTAGGAACTTTCGGAGGGCTGCCAACTAATGCCAGTTCTCCTGGCGGCGTCACTAATATCCGTGGCTCCGTAGACAATCCTTGCTCCTCCAGCGCCTTCACAACTAGAGCCTTCACTCGGAGCTCAAGACTAGTCTCCCAGTCTCGGCCATGTTTCTTGTACATGTGCCTGTCCTCTTAGAATCCTTGCTTCTAGGTCATCCTTTTCCCTAGCCCCCTGGTGCGGCCTGTGTGCTCCTTGTTTTCCAAGCCAAGGATAAGCTCGTCCCTCTCTCTGTAAGGATTGAATGAGCCCTTCTCTTTGTCTTTAGCATATTTCAGTATCCTTGATACCGCCTCTTGGGTCTCCGGCTTATCGAACTTAAGATTACTGCCGGATGATTCGGTACTCCTCGCATATATCCAGTTCCTTGAGCGTACCTTCAAGTTCATCACATCGATATTCCCAGCAGTTGCGGCCTCTTCATCCATCTTCCTAAACTGCTCTTCCTTGGCATAGTAGCCACCGGGGCCTAGATGATGGTGGTGTTTGTTCCTCTTTGCCAGCTTGGTGTTACGGGCACTGAGCTCTAATGCCTCCGGTAAAGTCTTCTGAGCCACGAGCTCCTCCCATTGACTAGGACTTATTTTGTCAAACTCGTTGAAGGGAGTTAACCCCTTTTAGATATACTTCGTGTTGAGCTCCGAGCTCCAATGTCAAAATGACTCTCCCATCATCCTGATAGCATTTTTTTACCAATTCGTGCTTACCCTCCAAAAATCTAAAATTAACCTTCAGCTACCTATCCCATAGCGCATTCTTTATGTTCTCTGGTACCTCTTTCCAGTTAGGGATTGCTGGGTTCAATTTATCTCTTACTAGGGCCCCGATCGCATTACGAAATTGTTCTCTTAATTCCTTCGGCTCAAGGATCTCCCCTGCTGGCCCGACCTCCGTTATCACATAGCAAGCCTTATCTAGATATCGATTTCCTTTTCTATCCCCTCGTTTCCTCTTAGGCTTGGTAGCGTGGTTGTGTCTTGAGTTTGTGGAGCAGAGGCATCATGATCCATCTCTATGGTTGTTGCCTCTGCTCTCCTTTCCTCTACTCCGTCTTGTCCAGCGAGATGTCGCGGACGTCGACATCGTCTTTTCTGAGTTTTAGGAGGGACCTGTATATAGGACAGGTCAAAGTATTAGCAGAGGTAACACAGCCAAAGCTTTAGCAAAATTTACAAGCAAAGGCTTCTTCCCTATCTCCTCGTTTGGGTCAAAATCCTTGTCTAAATCTTCCTCCATTGGCCTCCTTCTTGCTTTAGGTGGGAAAGGATCCTTGGGACTTTCATATCCCTCTTCTAAGTCATCATCATCATCATCCTCTTCTTCTTCGCCTTCAGCAGCCTCTCCTTCGGGGCCTTCCTCCTCGTCACACTCCTCCTGAGTAAGCATCACTTCTAAATCCTTTTCTACCTCGTTATCGAACTGTTCCTGAGTAAGCTGGTCCTCTAGTGCTTGCTCCTCAAGGGTTGACTGCTCATCATGCTCGGGGCATCGAGCTGCACTGTCTGTTGTCCGCGACATTATTTCACGCTTTGTTCTAAAAGATGCAAGAAAGTATGCTTTAGGTACGCGAGAAGGTATAAAAAATAAAAAAGGGCTATAAACCAAAGTAGTCCTATAAAACAACAATATATCAAAAAACTAGTAGTAGCAGTAGTAGAGGCCTCAGAAATATGTCAATCATCATCTGATCTTGAACTTGGAGCATCAAAGCATCATAACAGAGAAGAGAGGAGAAGGTAATGTAGGGGCGGCTGCTAATGATGCCAAGTTCCTCATAAGTTCTTGATCATCAGCTCATATTCCATATAATGTATGGACTTGGACAATTTCATCATCGTCAAAACAAAGAAGAGGAGAGGAGAGGAGAGGGGAGATTTTGCAAAAAAAAAACAATAGCTGCTTAGCAAACATAGTGCAGCAGCTGATGGCAAAAGATAGGACAACAAGTCCTGGACGAGCCCTGGGAGATTTGGCAAAAAAAAGCAACAGCAGCCACTTAAAAGTAGTAGAGTAGAGCAGTAGTAGTGTAGTGGAGTAGTAGTAGTATAGGAGTAGGAGTAGAGTAGTAGTAGTGGAGTAGTAGTAGTATAGGAGTAGGAGTAGAGTAGTAGTAGTATAGGAGTAGGAGTAGAGCAGTAGTAGTAGTATGGAGAGTAGTACGAGTAAGAGTAGTGAAGTAGTAGTAAGAGTAAGAGTAAAAGTATAGACTAGTAGGAAGGACAGCTTAAGTAGTAGTTAAGTATTAGTAGCAGTAGTACTAAGGATTTGATATTACCGACCACTACTAGTAAGCATCAAGACAGTGACAACCACTGCTAGTAAGCATCAAGACAGTGACAACCACTGGCATGTGCTAAAAGTAGTAAGCATCAAGACAGTTATAGAGTGGCATGTGCTAAAAGTAGTAAGCATCAAGACAGTTGAAAGTATGCAGTGTAAGTGCCATGGAGCCCAATCAAAACCAAACACAAAACATAGAACAAAATATTCTCCAGCTTCTATGTCAAACATGATAAGTACTTGTGTTGTTTCTAGGATGCTGGAGAAATTTAAAAATGATGTGGAGAAGCAACAAGTAGAGCAAATGACGGATTGACAAACAAAGCTTGTTATGATGGACTCCAAGTCTCAAATTATAAGGTGAATAGCATTTTGTATTATTTATATTATGAGTTGGCTTTTGCTTGTGCTTCCAGTTCTTGATTTTGACATGCTAGGTGTGGACGACAATCACCTAAATCGAAACTGTCAACTAATACAATCAAGCAAGTATCATAGTCTAGCAAGTAATACAACTTTACTATCATAGTCCAGCAAGTAGCACAAGTTTTCATAAAAAAAATACAGTCAAGCCAGCATGCTAGAACAATGCAGCAATATTTTGACAAGCAATCTAGCACATCTCATTACGCTGAAGTCAAACTGATAACTCAACAATGAAAACTAAATTCTTCTCTGCAACGTCATGTATCAATCCAACCATAGTTCAAATGCAAGAACCTACCACAAATCATATCATGTCATACTGCAAATAAGAAATAACATGTGTACTTGTTGATAAAAAACAAATAATTAAGTTTTACTATAGTATATAATCCAGGAAGTCAGAACTGATCATTAAAGAAATAACATGTGTACTTGCTGCTAGAAATTTCATGTTCATCACCAGCACCATGTAAAAAAAATCCTGCAAACTACATTCTTAATTTCTAATCCGTTGACAAATTGATATCCCGATACCTAAATTTTTTAAACTGCCACTCTAAAAAAACTTCAATCCTAAACCTGTGTATAAGCAAACACAAGCATACTAATTTTTGAAACTGCTTATATCATGTTCAATTTCATTCCCTTCAGTGGTACATCTAACAAATACAAGCAGTTTTGTAACCAGATATAAAGATAAACAATTTCGTTCCTACTAGTGAAAACATATTGAGAAGTGGCTAGTCCTTTGAGCCCAACTGTACGAATTACATATTGAGAAGTGAAAACATGTTCAGGACCACCAGTGGTTTGCTACTCAATCCTACGACAAGTCTGAAGGCGAAGGCATAGAATTGCATAAGCAATATAATTAAGAAGAGCAAATAAAATCAGTTCTGGACTTATATGCTCAGCATTGAGGCTCATTATAACTCTAAAACAGAAAACTTCTATCAATCATAAAACCATTGTCATATTTTATCCAACAGCTAGGACGTCTACAAATCTCAGCAACTGAGCAAATTCTGCGCTCTGAAAGTGTTCTCAAATACAAGTTCACACTAAAAAACCACACAAAAACAGTGACAGCGCAAATTGCATACAGTGAACTCAATTGCCCGCAAAACTACTAACCATCCGCCCCCACTTCACCTTGATCGCCAAAATCGAAGCCTTACTATGTTCAAAACACAGACAAGGGGGACCAGCTGGGATCAGGGGATGGGAATCCTAGCATAGGACTATTCAGCCTCTGTTCAAGATGGGGATGGACATCAGAGAAAGGGAGAGGAGGAACATACATGTGTCGTCGGTGCGCGGGGGCAGGGGGCCAGGCGCGTGGCGCTGGAGCATGCGTCGTTGGCGTGCGGGGGCAGGACGTCGGGGGCTGGGTGTGGGCGCGGGACCGGCGGCATGGCCGGCGGTGGAAACCCTAGGCGCGCAGGGGCGGGCGCCGGGGGCCGGGTGCAGGACGCTGGGGGCCGAGCGCCTGGAGCTAGGTGCGGGTGCGGGACCGGTAGCGTGGCCGGCGGCGGAAACCCTAGGCGCGCAGGGGCGGGCGTCGGGGGCCGGGTGCGGGACGTCGGGGGCCGGGTATGGGCGGGCGCGGGCGCGGGACCGGAGGCATGGCCAGCGGCGGAAACCCTAGGCGCACGGGGCAGCCTGACGGCGTCATTGGAAGAAGACAGCGCCCAGATAGTCTGACTCCCGTACGCCCTCTTATTTATACTTGGGACTATTTTTAGGGGCTAAATCTGATCCAGCTGCCCCTACAAATGCATTTATAGGGGCGGTTCCTAATCCAGCCACCCCTACAAATGATTCTATTTTTTAAATTATAAATTCTATTTTTTTTATATCATAAAAACACAAAGTAATATAAAAAATTGTGTATATACACAAATATAATATTTTGTATTATTCTATATATGAATAAATATATATATATAAACAATTGTAGTCAAAACAATATAGAAAACAAAAATTAAAAATTTGAATTTCAAAACTTCGACTACAATTTTATGACATTAAATGAACTAAAATGAAAATATTGTAATAAATGAAAATAGAGTGGATGTTCAAATAGAGTCATCTGGATGTTGCAAAGGGTAGTCTCACACACATGCATAAAATATAGTCTCACACACATACAAAAATATGTAGTCTTACACACGTACATAAATATATAGTCCCGCACGCATGCATAAAGGAAGTCTTACAAACACACACTTACACAAACACTCCACGTTCAACAACTAGCTAGCCCGCTGTAACGACCTTCCCCTTGACACATTTTCGTTCCTATGGCATTATGTCTTTGAGGAGGTTCTTTTCGACAACACTGATCTTCTTAGGAAGGTCTGTGAATAGCGGCATCTCATCGTAGTTATTGTAAGCTTCAAGATCGTCCACGCCATCAACTCCAATAATGTGTTGTTTCCTGGAGGTAACCACGTGCTTTGTCATCTTCAAGGGGAGGTTATTTTGTGGGTCAGACATATAGAAAACTTGTGCGACACGTGAAGCGAGCACCCAAGGGTCATCTTGGTAGCCTAGATTATCGAGGTCTAGGACTCTCAATCCGATCTAGATCATCATGCACATGAAACATCCATAAAACTAACTAATTGTTCACTAAAATCAAGAAACATGGACCAAATAAGGGTATGATCTTGTTCCCCTCCTTAATTTACCCTAGTACATTTAAAACTTGGGTCAAATTTGCTTCATAAGTAGCTCAAGCACCATAGAAGAGAGAGAAAAACAAAACTCTAATTACTCACTAACCAACCATTAAAACTTCAAAAAAAGTGTGGAATAGCATTTTCTTACCTTCTACAACCTCTCCACCAAAAGATTTGAGACCAAAACCTTCCCCCCTTAGTAGAGTAATTTTTAGGAGGTGCCCAAGGCCTCCCCACCTTTCTTTCACGGGTTGGAGTGAGTGACCCAAGGAGGAAGAAGGTGCTGCATGTGTTTTATATGGGGGGTATTTGTAGGGGCGGCTGGTGATTGAGCCGCCCCTACAAATCGGAGCTATAAATACGGGGCCATTTGTAGGGGCGGCTCAATCACCAGCCACCCCTACAAATACCAATTCCAGGGGCGGCTGTTGATTGAGCCGCCCCTATAAATCAGACCCCATTTGTAGGGGCGGCTCATATCACCAGCTGCCCCTGCTGTTCCATTTGTAGGGGCGCCTGGTGTCTGGGAACCCAAGCATGCCACTGTAGGGGAGGCTCCATCACCAGCCGCCCCTACAAAAAAATCAAACCGTTGCTAAAAATCATTTTTTACGTAGTGATGCTGGCGCACCGGGTCCGAGGCAAGGCGCGTGCGGGCACGTGTGCTGGTGCTCGGCCGCATCGTGGCCACCAAGGCGAGGGCGAGCGTGGGCAAGGGCGAGCATGGCGTGGGCCACCATGGCGCGCCCAACGACGGCGGCATGCCCTCCTCCATGCGGTAGCGGTCGTGCCCCTCCCCTGCATCCCACCGGCGTGGCTCCCTCCACAGCTTGACGTGCGGCCATGGCGGCACATAGACGCGTAGGGTATGCGGGCAGAGGATGAGCACGAGTGGCGTCGCGGCGCAGCGGGCGGATGATGATGCGTGGCCATGGCGGCGCACGGACGTGCGTGCGGAGGTTAGGCGCGGGTGGTGTCACGGCGCAGCGGGTGGAGGACGATGCGCGGGCGGAGGTTAGGCGCGGGTGGCGTTGCGGCATAGTGGGTAGAGGGCAAGGATGGGGAGCCGTTGGACCGCAATGTCATGCTGGTGCTAGACGCCGTCCTCAACCTCGCGCTGGACCGAGGTAGAAGAAAGGGGTAGGGGAAAAAAGGATATTTTACCGCCCTTCTCTTTCCTCAAAAGCCAGAAATTAATATTTTTTTAGGCGGAGTGTCCACCAGCAAATTTGTTAAGAACCAAAGTGTCCTCTAGCAAATCGCTTCATTTTGCATGTCCAGCAGCAAAGCATGGTGGCTTTGGGTGTCCAGGAGCCACTACCGGAAATAGTGAGTTTGTCGTGTGCCACAGGCACTCGGTAAAGACCAAAAAACACTCGGCAAACAACACACGTCATCTATAGTGTCGGCAAATGCCTATTTGCCGAGTGTTTTCTATCAGACACTCGGCAAACACTTTGTCGAGAGCTGAAACCGACGCTCGACAAAAAAGTAACACGACGGCACAGAGACGGTCACGGCGCATTTGCCGAGTGTCAACTCCCAAACACTTGGCAAATCTGCATCCTTTGCCGAGTGTCAACTCCCAGACACTCGGCAAAGATTCCTCATTTTGCCGTGTGTCAAATTTCAGGCACTTGGCAAACCTGCCTCCTTTGCCGAGTGTCAACTCTCGGGCACTCAGCAAACCTGCCATCTTTGCCGAGTGTCAAATACTGGACACTCGGGAAAGACTGGCCTAGAACGTACAAATGTTGGCTTCTTTGCCGAGTGTCACAGCGCAGACACTCGGCAAAGAAGCCATTTTAGTCCTAGAAAGCTCAGATTTCTGCCAAGTGTCTCTCTTTGCCAAGTATATTTTCATGGCACTCGACAAAAGCCCTCGGCATTCAAATAAACATCACATCCATCACAGATCGAATAAACAACATATCCATCACAGATAGTTCACAATAGGCATCACAGGCAGTTCATATAGATATATCGACAACACATAAATGCAAATAAACTCCAAAATCACAAGTAGGTTCATTCACAACCACAAATAGTCACAAGTAGTCACAGATAGTCCACAAATACAAATACAAATAAAATCACAAGTAGTCACTTAGGCCATGAGTTCCATTGCGACCACGCTGGGTCATGACGCTCATTCGATGCCGTCGATTGATGCTGCACAAAGGAGAAGAAATTGTATGTGTTTGGAAATGGT